>NC_079341.1:16038958-16121458 GCF_029582105.1 Oenanthe melanoleuca | reverse complement strand
GGGGGCCTCTGCTGCAAACAGGGCATACACACAGTGTGACAGGAAAATCTGTGTGTGCCCTTACAGCTCCCAGCTGTCCACTCTTAAGAGCTAAAGACAGCTCCTGCCATTTCAAGGCACTATTTATAAGTACCCCTGCAAAGTACCAGAAGGAGCAGAGACATCATAACCTGGATCTGGGCACTGGCTTCCATCAGGAGCCCAAACTGGCACAACTTTTCTCCTGGGGGTCTTTCACTTATGCTACTGAGGTGACACTGGCACCAGTACCTGCTGCTCATCCTCCTTAGTCATGGCCCACGGGCACTGGAGGGCTCCAGGTGCAGAGAAGCCCAAGCCTGGCACAGCACTGGCTCTGCTGTGAAGTCTTGAGAGATTTCCTTGCTCATTTGTTTTTGTTTAAATGTTCTCAACAAAAATAATTTAGCTTGTGGAGGGCAAAACCAGAGCCAAGGCCTGCATTTTCCCACTGCAAGATAAGAAACTTATGCATTCTCATACCAGAATAGCCACCACAAATATCATGTAATTGTTGACATGAGAGCTTTTTTCTCCAGAAAGCATTTCCCAGAGCTTCCTGTGATTTCTTGGCTAAGTATATTTTCTCATTCAGTCAAAACAGACTCCTTCTCTAGAGATATGCCTTATAACTCCAGTAAATAATAATTTTTAAATCATTTACTTGCAGTCCTAGCATACTTACAGCATAAAAGACAATAAGTTAACATCTGAAGTGTCTTTTCTCTCTAACATCTGGCCTCCCACCCCACATGCAAAATGACACACGCTGCCCACAACTAAGGAATTTTCATCTAAGCATTACAGAAAACATTAACTGTTTATCAGCAATACTAAATATTTCAATTCATAATTACTTGGACAAACACCACATTAGAATAAGACTTCTGAGGAAGTAATCAGTGCAACAGAGACAGGTTCAATAAAAGCACGGTGATTCCCTTTAGACCTATACACACTGTCTTGTCATTACAAATGAAAGATATTGGTAGACAAATCATCCTATATTATCTGAGGCACTTGAGCTTTTGCTAAAGAAAAACCTGAAATTAATCTTAGGTGAATCAGAAGTGCTTGAATTCAGAACTCAGTATTAGCATGTTCATTCCTTGTTACACCAGCCAGCCCTGGGAAACCAGGCATTTGTAGAGCCATGACATCAGGTTTCGCAATCCTGCTGCCCAAGGAATGTTTTGCCATCTCAGCTGTTATATCAGTGATGGAAATTAGAGCAGCCTCAGCATCCTTGAACTGAAGAATGCATTTCTGAAAGCCACAATATTTGGAGGAACTTCCCTTCAACCTCAGTGTGGCAGCCTTTGGCAGAACCTGAAGAAAGCAACAGCAGCACACCTGAGCAGAGATGGAAGCAGCACCTGTGGAAGGATCTTATCACCACTAAGCCATTTTCAGTGCAGCAGTACTGGCTCAGGGGCAAATCTCAGAGCTTTAACCAGAATACTATTCCAAATATATAGCTGGATGCTCCACTATAAACATGAACTTTCAGCTATTTAACACTTTATAGACATGTGTTTAGCAACTGAGCTTTTTGATAGCCCACATTTTTATCAAGCTAACTTCTAAGCCCAAAAGCAAAGACAATGGAGAATCAGCATTAGTTTCTCCAAGGGAAGGCAAAAGAGAATAAGATATATTCTTGAACATTTGGTATGCATATTTTTGGGAGTTTTACAACTTTAGTTTTGCAAAGCAATTTTCTGAACTTTCACTGACAAACAAATGTGATCTGAAAAAATCTTACATCAGCAGGGTTGGTTTGCAGATGTTATTTGTGCTGTTTATTTATCAAAAATAACTAGAAAATGTTTTTAAAACATCATTCCAGACTGTACAAATAGGAATGTGACATGGGCTGTCTATTTTACTTATACTGTTTTACTGCTTCGTATTCTGAGCAAACAGAGAGGCTATTTTCCCCAGGGGTTCAGGAGGGCATACTATTTCATTTCTTCAGAAAATTGTTTCTCTGGATTTCAATCTTTTTAGCTAGATATGACAAAATATAATATCAAGAACACTTATGCTTTTTATCAGCTCTATTTTCAAAGCATAAATAATAGATCAGTATATATTTAAGTCAGGTGACCAAGTCTTATTTCTGAAATCAAATAAGCATTTTGCAGTTTTTAAATGATGCTGTACATTTTCACTACAGCATCATTATGCCTTTAAAATGCTTTCAAAAGACTAATTTATAAGCATGAAGTGATTTTGAAGATATTTCACTAGTGTTAATAATACCTCACTCAGGTAGCATTCAATTTTCTGAATCCTTGGGTTAATGAGGCAAATAAATCAAAATTAAATTGGCCTAGGGAAAAAAAATCAAACAAAATTGCATCTATTATGTTATACATTCTGAGACTCCTTCAACACTGTTCACAACAGCAAACAACATTCCAGCTCCCAGAATCATTACACTTACTCAGAATCTGAGATTAATCTCACAATCTGAGATTTAAAATCAAATAGATCAGACTTCATGACTAGACAAACATAACACCTTATTATGATGCATCAGGAGCATTCACAAGATGTTGTGCAGAGTCTTAGCCAAGTACTTTCCATTAAGTGTCCATAACTTCAGCTGCTTACCATTTCTTCAATAATTCAACCAATTCCTTCCAGGAGGATTTTACTATTGCAAACTGCTAGGTCCTTTCTTTTAAGATAAGCCTTAAAAAGAAAATACATTCTGCAACCAAGCCATCATTCACCATTTTTTAAAAAGCCCCAGAATCACACAGATGTAGGCAAATAGCTGAAACAAACAAAAATCCCAGCATTTCTGAAAAATAAATATTTCTAGTCATACTGCTATAGTATGAATCATGGAAAAAAATATTACTTCACCCCTTTCTCCAAAATATGAAAGGAAATATTTTATAGATACTATAAAAAGGATCCTACTGTTGGGGAATACCAGTGTTGTCAGCTCTTTTTAAAAAGTGGTTAATAATACACAATACAGAAAACTACATAGGCCAAAGCTGTTACCAGAAGTAATAAATTCAGCAAAAGCAAATAACAATCAACAAATACTGACATGCAATGAGCAGTTGCCATTGTTATCCTCTTATTAATTGTAGTCAAATAACAAATGCACTTCTCTTCCCAGAGTCACCTACCTGCACAAGGACAGACTTTCTGCCTAAGGAACTTACAATGAACATGGAGCCCCAGCAGAAAAACAAACCTCCCTGCTGAGCTGTCATCACCTGCTAAGTCAGCAGCACACACTCAAGACTTCCATACATACAGTATTCACTTTTTTTAATGGAAAACACTGCAAAAAACTGGGTTGGGTGTTTTTCCAAAGCTATCACTGGCTATCAACATTTAAAATCTAATGACATTAAAAAAATCACAACCACTCTACCTTTTTGCATATTTTAAAGGAGTTAAGGACCCAAGTGCCCTTAAGTGGTGCAGGCCAAAAGCAACAAGAAACAAAACAAAACCATACACTGCACATTGTCCCCAGGTAGCACCTTCCTCGTGGCTTTGCAAAACAATTTGTATGGTCAAGAGCTTGCTTAGGAGCAAGTTACATGGTGATCTAATAAATTTGTTTTGATTTTACTCCCCAGGGATAAAAAACACCACAACAGCCACCTGCTAGAAAATAGTGAGCAAAAAAAAAAAAAAAATACACACTTCCATTGCATTAGAAAAGCTTTTAGTTTTATCCATCTGTAACAAGTGCATATGTGCAGCAAGTGAGCAACCTCCACAGGCAGGAATTAAAAGACAAAGTCAGCCTAGCAAAAGCATCCCTCTGCTCATGGTAGGTTTGGAAGGGAGTGGCTCCATTCAGTCCCTATTCCTCAGCAGCCACTGGGGTCAGCTGCCTCCTGTGCCCCAGAATGGTTCTGGGGACTAGGGGTTTACATTTCTGCTTAAAGAAAGCCATTCCAAAAGGTGCTGATTTCACCTCAGTATAGAACAAAATAAGCACTTTCCCAGCTCCTGAATTAAAGTTCAGTGCCTAACTCTGGCACACCAACACTGCTCAGTGCCTGGCTGCTGAGAAGGCAAGTATTTTACAAGAACATGAAGTTGTACTTCAAATTATTCCTTCGAGTTTGGGTTGTGACAGACAACACTGACAGTCACCATTCAGTGGTTACTCAATTGTTTGCTCAGAATGACACAGTAATTTTATTCTGATTCTTAGTCCACAGAACAGAAACCACAACTGCTGTCAGTCCTCTCAAGGCCTTATGCTCTTTGGCAAGGAGTATTGATTTGTGTTTTTATTGCACTAGCAGGTAGTGGTTGTGCACTATCATTATCCAAATAATTTATAACAAGTGAGAAAGAACATCTGGAAATAAACCAAATGCATCTTGATCTGCTCAGGAAAAAGATGAAACATTGCTGGGGTACCTAAAACAGCCTCTTAAATCAGTATGTGATGCTCTGAAAGGCATTTAAAAGCATGTGAACTTACATTATTACCATGCACACAACCAACTTGTGAGAATTATCATGGGAGCAACATGAACACAGTGACATGTCAACTGCCTGCAGGTTCAGGCTTCGGCCATAAATTAAAATATGAAATTTGGATTACAACAAAAATGTTTAAAGAAACTCTCTCAGAAAAAAAGTATTGCAAAAGCCAATGGCACCAGACTCCTTTCTACCACTAAAACAATGTTAATTTAAAAGCCAAGACTCATATGAAAACATTCACCTGTAAATCAGAAAGTCCCCAGAGATTAATTTCTGCACTTATGCTATTTGCAAAAAATATTTAACTTAAAGGTATCCCTTTTTTCCTGAAATAATTGCTTGCAAGATGAGAACTAAAACACAATCTGAAGTGTAGTAAAGGTAATTGCTGCACTTACTGCTCATGTCATGTTGATGTATTACTACGTATCAAAGGTCACAGTTCTGTACTCATACATTATCAAATTTGAAAGAGCAATATTCGAATCCGACCAACCTTTAAACTGCCCAGAATCTGTGTGAAAATGGATGTGGCTAACTTGGATTTAAAAAAAAAAAAAAAAAAATGAACCCATGTTTCGGAAGCTGAGGGGTCAATCAAGCCAGACTGACAGGGTTACGTGTCACTTCTGTGCATCTAATACCCTCTTAGATTATCAATGAGGTGCAGTACACTGATCACAAGCTAAAGCAGCTGTGCTAATGAAAATGAAACAGTCTGAAAAAATTAGGTAATACAGGCCTGTGACACAGGGCAGTACCTTGTGGACAATAATGGAGGAATAAGGACATAAATCACCATTTAGATACAATAAAACCTGCAATACCCACCCTGAAACGTCTATGGAAGCGTGGGCCAAAGTCAGCATCTGCACAACTCCACAATTCTCTCTGAAGCTGCCACGTATTTTCAATCCTGAGTCAAGGCAGGTTTTCCCTGCCTCTGCTTCAGCACACACAACATTTTGCAGCCCTGTGCCAGCCTGACCTCTGAGGGTGGAGAGCTGGCTGCTCATGCCATGAGCCAGGAGCTCTCACAATTGGCTGTAGCACAGACAAATGGGTCTTATCAGAAACTACTCAACCTTGAACAACTTTCTTCTTCTACATATGCCAGTCCAACTGGGGGGCAGGGACTGCACTAAAGAGGCAGGGGGCCTCTCATCCTTGTTTGGTAACACATGGGGTACTTAAAAACTCAAGCTGATAGAGTACAGCCAGCACAGAAGGAACTATTAAACAGAATTATCACCTTAAATCATCAATTAAGCTCACATAAATAAATAGCTTTTTCATAATCAGCTTTTTTCCTTGAGAAGTTACACACCAAAGACAGCATATAGTCAAATAACAAGCTGTGCAATTTAATTTCATATGCTTTAAAATTTGCTTCATTTGGTAAAATAGTAAATTTCAAAAGGGGAGAACAAGCTCAAATATTTTCTCAATTACAAGCAAAAAAGCTAAGACATATTTCAGGAATTCTATTAGAGCCTAAGAACTCACACTAATTAATGTGTTTGCCATTGATTTTAATGGAATTTCAACTGCAGGTGATGTATAGTCAAGGCTAAAGCTAGGATTAAAATGATACTTCTGATTAAAGATAATATTTATAGTACATAAACACACATACCCTTTACTAATGCAACAAGGCTATTACAACAACAGCATCTATAAATATACAGGATCTCCTGTTTAAATAAAAGCTCAATGTACAAAAAATACAAGTACAAACATTCCTAAAGAAATAACAAGTTTCACATTTCCTTTAAAATGTCATTCAAAATAGTTTTCTTAAAATGAATTTTCTTGGTGGTTTTGGAAAATTGGTGGTTTTTGAGTGCTGAACAAGTCAAAATTAAGTTTCATCAACTGAGCAGAACTCCTTGAAGTGATGCAAGGAATTAGAGGGCAGACCACTTGAGAAGAGCTGGAAGGTCTTTGTTGCTTGAGTTTTCTACAAATCCAGCTTCTCTATTTTCATTGAGGCAGCAAAATGGAGAAAGAAAGAGAGAAAGAATGATTATTTCAATATAAGTTACAAATTCAGAGATGACTTTGAATTTACAAATTGAACACCCAAAATCGTCAGGTCTCCAGTATCTGCACCCCTTGTTTTCTCCCATATCTGATTATCTCAGGACTTTGCTGCATGTGTTCCTCTCTGGCAGTTGCAATCTCCCTTTTGCAAATTATTTTTGTCACACAACAACAAAAGAATACATGATTTCACAGTGGCAAAGGCTTATAAAGCCCTCCTGAAAACATTAGTAATAGTTCACTGAAAATCCTAGCAGTACAATGCTAGGTACACACAGGGGCAGTCCTGAAATAGGTTTATTCCCACAGTGACTACTGTGAGAAATAACCAGTATTATTTGGTCAGGACATCCCCTTCTAACCAAAAATTTAAGTCATGATCAAATTGATTTTATGCAACCTTGAAAGTTATATTATGATACAGTACTTTAGATTTTTCACTGTTGCAAAGTTAAATAATCTATTGAGAATCTTTGAAGTGTTTGCTTTAATCTCAAAGCCCCATGCTTTGGGAACAAATTATTGTATAATCAATACATTTCATTTTAAAGCCCTTCTCACTATCCTGCCTATCATATACCTCTCTAGGTCTTATTCTTCATAGAATCACAGAATCGTTATTCTTTCAGAGAAAAGATTGAGTGTGACCTGACAAGACCCCAGAGAGGTCCACAAATCAAAAGCAACAGTGAAGTCAAATTCCTTGAGACTCATCACCTTAAGGGACAACTCAATTTCTTATTTTTTTAGATGCTGGAGGGTAGCAGCTCCTACTGTTAAACACTATTGGAGCTTATTCTATTTGTTGTGTAAACAAGCCTCTAGTGAAAACTCAAGGCTAAGAAATTCCCATCCCCATCCCTACGCAGGATGCCATTCTTTTCCTCCAAACACTGAGAATCCAAACTAGGAGTACACTGAATTTCAGACTACCAGACAACCTCAATTAGGACACATTTCTGATTGAAGTTTACAGTTTGTGCTCTGGCAAACTTTGGTGCATTACTACACACCAGGACCTGGAGCCAACAACCCTGTGCCAGTCAATCCCATCAGCTGTAATTCCATGCCTTCATCACCTTCCACAAACCTGAGACATATGAATTCCACTTAAAGACCACACCATGGAATTGAGGAGCACTGCCAAAGAGCAGTAATCATTTCACATACATTTTCCTGTCAGTGAATCAAAACTTTCTGACAACCACCAAAAATGTCACCCATATACTGCCATTAAATACATTCTTAAGCAATCATGAGAAATCACATGCCATCAATCAAACAGAATCCACTGGCCATGGAGCCATTTTTATTGCCCTCTCATTCTCCAACTTAATTTTAAATCTAATCACTCCTGCAAGGCTATTTGTCCAAATTATTTTGAACTTTCAAATTTCCAGTCTTTATTCCTGGAAAACTTACTTTCCTCCCAATGTTTATTATGTATCTGCAGCCTTTTTTAAAATTAGCCTGTGCTAGGGATATGTTTTCTGTACAGACTCCTTCAGTCTTCCTCACTACACCAGAAATCTTTACAGGGTTACATTTTACAAATTCTAGAAGGGAACTGAAACATGAGATGCTGACATCTGAGGCATTAATTTAACCACGTGACTGGACAGCAAAAAACTTCTCAGATTAGGGGAAAAAACAAATTAAACCAAAACCAGTCTGAAATACACAGAAGGAAATGAAGGCTTAAAGATTTTGCTTGAGAACACTCAGTGAACTGGTCAAATGATTATTTGCCAAAGACACAAAATTAATCTTCAAGGTTATTGTTCTAGTGCAACATTCACAGACAGGACATCCCTTACCCCATGAAGCTTTCCCATTTATAGGATACCTAACAAAATCCCACTCCAGAAGCAGAATAAATAAGGAGAAGCAGCCTATTTAAAACCTTCTTTACATCCAATATTCTTGTACTGAATGTGTTCATAGACTTCACAAAAATGAAAGACTAATTTGTTAATAGCAGACATAGCTATTGAATAATGAAAGTTTCCTCTAGCCTATTCACTCCTCCAGCACCACAAATCCACAAGAGCACAAAGACTGCTAAGTTCAGAACCGTGTACCAAAAAAGAAGTGTTTCTCCTAGCCTTTGGAAGGTTAAAATTTTATAATTATCTCAAAAAGCTAGATGGCTTTTTTTTCTACCAAGTTATTGTCATATGCTTATTCTGGAATTAACTCTAAAAAGCAAACAAACTTCTCCAAAATTATTCCTTGTCAACTGCAATCTTACTATTTCTGAGGTAAGAACATGATATTAACCTGAGTTGTGTACTGCCATGTGGTAACAGCCAAATCCTACTACATTTTCTGAAAGAAAAACCTCTTCAAGCTCATCTTTTCTATCTCTTGATTTGTCTTTGTTGTAAAAGATAAAAACATTACCCCTTTCCTCCCCCAACTGTTTCACTCTTTCATTAAGTCCTTCCATTGGCTGCTACTCATGTACCACATGGGGTTCAATCTTCTTGGCTTCAAGGCAACCATACCCACCCTTAGTTACTTGCTTTTGATAACCTCTTGACCATTCCTAAACCATCAGCTATTGCATTATCTTCATTTGCCATTCCTTGGGAGCCTCTCCTTCTTGCATAGTAGCTAAACAGATTTCTTGAGAAATCATCATACCAAGATTCCACTAAATGCTTTAATTCAAAATGTCCAAGAGCAATCAATTATGTTCTCTTTTAGAAGTATCAGAATTTGAAATCCTATTGCCTTTTTAAACTCACTTAAAATAAAATTTAAATTTGACTGCCTCCCTTCAATTTATTTTTAACTAGAACACTCATTAGTCTTTCATGACAGTTTTTGCACAGATAACTCCTCCCTAGTTTATAAATTAAGAGAATAAAGGACATGTCTGCAGTTATTCACAATATTCCAGAGTCAATCAAAACACTGCACCAACAAGCTTGCTAAGTATTACTTCACTACCCCACTTTTCATCCCAGCCACAGAAAGAAAGGGGGCTCCTATGACATGTTAGAAGCCTAGTCCTGAAAGAAGCCTCATACTTTTGAAAAATTGAGATTCGAGTGCATGCCAAGAAGTCAGAAGACAACAAAACATGGAACCACAGTATTTCTGTATTTTTTCCCCTCTACTTTCTTCCATTTCCTCATTCTTAAGAGTCAAACTGCAACTGGATTAAATACAACAATTGCTGTACATTTTTTGTCTACATGCTCCTGCTTCCAAGGGTTTGTTTGGTATTGCAATGACATGACTAAGTGTGGTTACTGCTGTTCATTTACAGATATTTTTTGGTTCAATTCCTGCTGGACAGGTGCCTTTTACTACTGCCACACTTATAATACATAGAAGCCAAGAAGCAACTGCTGCAGAAACAGAAGCCTCTTCCCATATTTATAACAGGACTGGGGCATCCACACTTGGCAGGACTAACATGTGAATGCTTACTGTAAAATGAGAAAAGCTCAGTCCATAACAGTTATAGTATCATCATGAGGCTGAATTCACCCACAGATTAACCCTGTGCTCTCATTTACTAGAGCTGCTTTAAAACCCTGAAAAATTAGAAAGTTAAAAATAGATTTTTCTCTACCAAAATTCTAGTATATCCTTAGCAATCTTCAAGCCTTCTGAAGAAATTAATGGAAATGAATGCTCAGACACTTTTTTTAAGGACGAAAGTCTTTCCAGACAATTCTATCATGCACTTCGAACAGACCTAAATATCTTCCTGTGCTCAAAAGTTATAGGTATTTTTAGGCCACAAAGCAGGTTTTCATATCCTAAAAAACATTTATTTCCACATCAAATTGACTGTCTCTACCTGATCCTTCAGTGATATATTAAACAAAAAGTACCAATCACTTCTGTGGCAAGTTGCTCATGTCACATTTAAGACTCTTGGGAGAAAAATACCCCACACACCCCACCCTCAAATATTCAATCTCCTTTTTCAAAAAAATGTTCATATTCCCAAAATCCTAAGAAACATCAGCTTCTTTGACAAAAGCAGGACAAGTGAAAATATACATGTCCCAAGCTAATGAAAACATTTTTAATACATAGGTCCAATATCAACAGTCAATTCTCAGTCAATTCTATAGACATTACATGCATTACACCTCAGCCACTGCTCATCAGGGAAAGGACCTGAAATTACTCTACACAAGACCAGACACTTCAGATGCACATTTCTGAAAGGAAATAGTATCTGTGCCTAGACTAACCTTAAAGTTCTGAACTGACAATAATTCATGCCTTCATCTCCCATATGATGGGCCAGGATATCAAACTTTACTTGTTTTTAGCACTTAGAATGCAAGTCCAACAATTTACTGTGCTGAATTACTCACATGGTCTGTGATTTTTTCCTCTCCAAAGAAATAAGCCTTTAAGCAGATAAATCAGTGAGGCACAAAATGCAGTGTAGAGATTAGTAACTTACAAAATAATAAGTAAGTTTTGCCACCTTTCAGGCAAAATTATTTCCTTTTTAAATAAATTCTATAATCTAAATATTCTAAATATTCTCAAAGTATTAAAAAATTAATTCCCCTACCACTTTGTACCATGTACTTTTATCATACTATAATACATGTTCTGAAAAGAGACTGTTTTCTTTGTATTCCCAATTACACACAAAATGTTTATTTGCTAATGGTTCATGTAAGTATAGATAAACACCTATGAGTACTCCTTTAATCACATGCCTACATTCTGTCTATTAAGACTACTAATTAAAGTATTTATTGTAATTTACATAGTGAAGTGGAAAAAAATTCTTCTTTAATCTAAATACAGACTACACTTGATTCTGACTGATGCAAGGCTGACCTTCTAAACTATCCCCAAATAAAGAAAATAAAGCTTGTATTTGAAAAAGAAAATTAATCATTGTTGTTCATGTAATAATGATGTCTTGTATAAAGACATTGATACTAAGATCATGTTTAGAAACATGCTTTTCTGGAAGAAGATCAAACTACTAAGATGAAGGGGCTTTGCTGCCTTTACAGAGTAAAAATCATTTCCCTGCAGAACCAAAACATTAGATTTAAAATGCTTTTGAAATTTCCCCTCTCCCTGTAGTGAGGTACATAGCACTGCACAAAATAAAACTTTTATCAGAAGTATTACTAAAGCAACCAAGTCACGTATGTTCAGCATTTATTTCTAAAAAAATCTGATTGACTTAGGTACCTCATAGACACCAGAAAACTTCTAATCCAGGATCCCAGCTGTTACATTTAACAGGAAATGTGTAACAAGTGTCCTTAGCTTAAAAAGCAATGCAATAAAAAAAAATTACATTTTCAGTAATCCAGCAGCAAATATTCATTGCAATTGTAACATTAAATAGTATCAACAAGCTTTAGGTACAGTCAGAAAAGCCTTTTGGCAAATGCACATGCCCTTCCCCTTTTCATCAGGGATCTATTCTATCCTGTCAAAGCCACCTTAGCTACAAATTGACATGTTCCTTTAAAGGTGGCACATTGCTTCTAAACTGGCATAAAGAAACTGTAGAATAGCTGCATACAGTAGAACATGAATTCTCTTCAGTTTTAGGAATCACAAAGCAAGTATTGCTGCTAGATGTCTTTATTTTCCTTTAACAAAATACACAAAGGCACAAAATTCACTTATATCTTGTCATTATTGTACAGGTATAAATAGTGCTTTGTATTCAAGTACAATCAAGTGCAGAGACTTCTTATATTTTATGTAAACACAAAACAGTTTTGCATGTAGGTGCCTCTGGTTCATCTGCAAAGCAAACACCAAAGGAGATGCCATTTATCCAAGTGCCATATAACTGAATTCTGTCCAAAAGTTAGACAACAAATGATATTAACACCACTGCAATGACACTTCCATATGCTTAAGTCAAATGTGATGACACTTTAGCTTGTAAACATCTGTGTATTAAACATGTACTCAATCCATTTTAACAGGGCAGCATTAGAAAGCATCTTAAGTTCACTAGACCAAACTTACTAGGTCAGATGCCATCAGGAATTGCTCTTTATGTGTGACAGCTAAAGAGATGTCAAACTGTAGGTCACCCTTAGTAAAGCTTGTACTTTTAAGTTTTTAAATACGCAAACTAAACAAGGGCTACAACTGTTAGACTTCAACCAACTACACATTCTATGTGTTAACTCAGACATGCTTAATTTACAACACCCACTTTTACATATAGCTTTGACACACCGTGGCAGTTGAGGCAGTTTAAGCCCAAGCAAGATTTTTAAGTTGTACCATTAAAAAAAAGCTCACCTGAATAGTAACAACAGGCATGAACAAAGCTAAAAACTAGCTACAGAAGGCACTTGAAGTATTTTATTCTGCTTTTATTAAAGGTTCTTCACTTTGTTCAGCTGAAGTAGACTCTGAAGTAGCCTCTTCAGTTGCTGAAATGTTTTCTGCTTCTTCTTTTTCAGCTTCTTCAGCTAGCTTATCATTTAGATGCTCAGAACTTGGTGCTTTATCATCTGTGTCATTTGTCTCAACGAGCTGGTCCGCATCATCTTCAGATTCTGTGAAAAGAAAAATGACAAAATAGCCATTTCCAGAAATTAAGAGGCAGCTAATATTCTTAAAAAGCAAATGAAACATCCTGCAATTGCATACAGATTTTGACTGATTTTTTTAAGATGGTTATAGGTAAAACAATTAAAGTTCAAGAGGGGAAAAAAATAAAATACTATGGAAAAGAGCTTCGCTCCCACTATGCATTATTTGCATATGTTCATCCTTAAGAAGTTTCCTAAGCTTGTTTACTAAAGTGAGACATTAGAAACACATGATGGCAATTCAGTTTCTTTGTGCTTGGTAAAGTCAGTTTCACCAATTGTTTAACTGGTTATAAGGGCTCATTCTGTACACAAACTAAAATACTCTACTTGATGAAAACTACTTTAAATATAAGGAATCTAATAATCAGGAAAAAAATAAAAACCCAAATATATCAAACCATCCGATGAAAACTATTACATATTCTTTCTTCCCAGGGGTAGTGTAGGATGGTTGCATAGGCATGAGTATACTTACTCTTCATCTAGGATGGGAGTTTCTTTGATAACATACATATTTTCAAGATCAAACACATTTATTGAAAGTATTGCTTCTAAAGAAGTAAATTCTAGCTTCACTACAATTCAGTAGCATATGAGAAGAGTCATATTTTGAAGTAAGCATAAGCACTGGAAAACTGAACGTAGTGTTGCACTAAATGACACAAAGGTACTGTAGAATAGTATTGCTGATGGCAGTTTTATTTATTGACTAGTATTACCCAATACTATACAGTACTAATGCATACTGTGAATGTGAGTGTGCAAAATTGATGCAAAGTTACAGCTCAAAAATGTTAGCCTTATCAAATATTTTTAACTTCACAGAGTTCAGGCTTAGAAGCAACCTTAAAGGTCAATCTAGTTCCAACCTTCTCCTGGACCAATTTGCTCAAATCTCCATCCAACTGGGCCTTGAATAGGGATCGGGCAGCCACAGCTTCTCTGGGCAGCCTGTTACAGTGTCTCATCCCTCTTCACAGTGAAAGATTTCTTCCCAATACCTAACCTAAACCCACTCTGTCAGTTCATACCCATTCTGCCCTCTCCTGTCACTATATGCCCTCGTACAATGTCCCCCTTCTCCAGCTTTCCTGAGGCCTCCTTTGATCCTGGAAGAAGCTCTATGGTCTCTCCAAAGGCTTCTCTTCTCCAGGCTGTACAGCTCCAACTCTCTCAGCCTGTCATCACAGGACAGGTGCTCCAGCCCTCTGAACACATTTGTGGCACTCCTCCAGATCTGCTCCAAAAGCAGAATGTCCTCCTTAGGCCAGGGGCCAGTTGTGGTTTAACTCAGCCTGCAACTGGGCTGCAGACCAGACACTTGCTTACTCCCCACCCACTCTCCTGCCATCCTGGTAGGATGGAAGGAGAATCACAAAAAAAAGTTAAACCCCTGGATTAAAATTAGAACAGCTCAATAATTCAACAAATTAAGATAGTAACAGATTTTTTTTTTTTTGTAGTTAAGCAAGGGGGAAGAGAAAAGAAAAAAATTCAACATACATGACGCCAAATAAACTGTCAGGACATGGCTGGCTTTCTGGGCTGCAATCACACATTGCCAGGTCATGTTGACATTCTTGCCAATCAACATCCCCCTCCTCAGAGTTGCTCTCAATTCATTCCCTGCTCAGCCTGTACTGGTGCTTGGGATGCCTTGATCCAGATGCAGAACCTAAGACGTGGCCTAGCTGAACTTCATGAGGCTCACTGTCCCACCTCTCAAGGTCTTCCTGGATGGAATCTCTTCCCTGCACCACACAGCTCCGCATCATCAGCAAACCTGCTGAAGGTGTGCTCAAGCCCACTGTCCATGTTCCTGCCTAAGATATCAAGCAGTGCTGGTCCCAACACCAGGAAAAGTGTCAGTCAAGTGCAACATGTTCATGTTGCTCAAAACATGTTGTGTGTCTGAAGCAATCAGATTGCTTAGGCTGACATGGAATTCAAGCAGAGCTGAAAGTTTTAGAACCATTGCTCTGGCTTCTTGGCCCATGACTGAGTAGAAGAGCTGCTGCACATCCCTGTCCAGCAGACCCTGTACAAACACAATCTGTCATCAAGAATTTAAGACCCTCTCTCCCCACCCAAATCTCTACCTAGCTAGTTCCAGGCTTCATTTCAGACTGCTCAGAGCAGCCCACATTTTCTCAGACTTGATCTTTCATTTTAGCAAGTCTGCAGCTGACTTACCTCCTGATTCCTTCCCTGCTCTCTCAGCTACAGGCTGCTCAACACCTGCCTGGCTTCTTGTTCCAAAATTTTTCAACCCTCCTGTTTCTGCCCAAGCAAATTAATGCTCCCAGTTACTTCCCAGGCCTTCCTGCTCTTCAATTTCCATCTTGATCCCATCTGTGTCTGTGCTCAATCTTTATCTCCCAACTGACAGTTTTCTTTCTGTCTCATCTCTGCATTTTTTCTTCAGCCTTGAATTCTATGAATAAGTTTGTGCATTTTCCTGCTCCAATCCCTCCACACTTGAGTTATACTCCTTTTGCTGCTCTTCAGGCTAAGTCACAGAAGGTATGGAATGCAAGGAAGAGGCAGCTCTATGCCCTCACATCTCATTTGTAGCATAGCCCAACCATTCCCTATTTACAGTTTCAGTCCTGCAGTCCTCAACTGAATCATGCTTAGCACTCTGCAGGAGTGACTTGTTCTTAGTCTGACAGAGGTAAAGAGATTGTTTGCTCAGTCTGATCAGAAGGATGCCAAGCATTGATAACATATTTAATGAAAGACTCAGTAACAATCACAGCCACCAGCAGAAGCTTCTAATGGAAAGGAGAAAACCTGCTGAAATGCATATTCGAACTATACTCAAAGGAACAAGATGGTGCTTTCATTTTTATATTCTACTAAAAGCTATGGAGACACTCCTTATTTAAAAAAAAATTGTCAGACATTTTATGACTTTTCCCTTCACTATGTTCTTGACTAAACTTAATGAAACTCTCCAGAAGATACAGTAATACAAATTTACATGGAAAGTTTTGGTCTTACAATTCAGTCTGAGAAAGTGACACGAAACTAAAGAGCAAGTCCTTTAAATGAGTAGCCAGGGCATTCAGAGTAAGTGATGTTAACTCCAACCATAAACATGATTAGTCTTCATTAAAAATATATAGCACTTCCACTTTAAACACATCAATTAATGGAAAGCTTGCCTGAAGTCAACCTGATTTAAATACTGCATGAATAAAGTCATTGTAAGAGCAGTAGCCAACAAGTGAAAGCTCTGATTATAAACTTAAAAAGATGACAAAAGAAATTTTAAGTGTCCCTGATGAGGAATACTTAATCTGTCACTTAACCAAAGAATGTAACCTCACCCACATAATCTTAACAGCAAACACAGCCTTATGTTGCTGCATATTTAAGAGCTGCAACAATGCAACTTTAAAAAAACCTGTTCCTGGCTACAGCAGCTTTTTCTTCCCAACACTCCTGCTTAATGCTTAGTACTTAGAAAGCATTGTAAGAAGCCAGCCACCCTTCCTCTCATTGCAGAGAGTATTTCACTGAATAACCAGTGAAATCACAAAACTCCATCACTATTAAATTAAGTAGAGAATGTTTGTTAAGTGGGAATTCACAAAAATAGTGTAATTGCTCTAAAAGATAGTTGGTTGTGCTTTCAAGCAGCTTTGAGACAAGTTTTCTTCACTGCTGCAGTTCCCCTTAAAGATAGATTTTCACATAGTGCCACATATCTGAAGTATCTTGAAAAAACATGTGTCTCACAGTAATCTGTTAATGCCCTGGATATCAGAGAAAGGTATTGTGAAACCTTTGAAACAAGCCAGATTACAGCATTCCCTCTACCCTTTGCATCCTACCAAAAAGGCAACTTAGGTTGTTTAGCAAAACTGAACTGTGGTTGACTGGAAATGTAACACATTTTTAAAATCAAAAGAACTGGTTTACAAGTCATTAAACTCAAGGTGAGCTGACCTATATCTGCTTGAGAAATCACTGAGTTCTAAACATACAGTCCTTTGGCTTCCAGGAGTTTTATTCCCAAAAAAAGTTTCTGCAACACTTGCCCAAAGCCAAGCTCCATTTGTGGTAGAACTGATGGTGAGCACACACTTGCAATGTCATTATTTCTGGTAGAGATCAATACTGTGACCCCTTCAGCTGAACAAGCCAAGTTTCTGCATCTGCCTTTACAAAGGAAACCCTTTCAAACATACTAGCAGTTGCTGAATTCCAAGAATCCTTACAAATGACAGTATTAAAAAATCATAAAAATATTTGGGAAAGATGGTCAAGGAATTTCATACAAATCTATAGACACCACATAAAGCAGCCCATGAAATGCTGACCACTGTGGTGAGGTCTAAAGTTCAAATCAGATGAAGTTGAAATCTTATGTCTAATGAAGACCTCTAAATATCAGCACCAGACATTCAACACAAAACACTGATGCAGTCAATTTTTTTCAATTTTGTTTCAAAATACAAATGAAATGCTAAGCCTGAATGAAGAATACAGCATAACAACACTAAATAAAAGCAAGGCAAAATTAATCAAGGGGCTAAAAGTGCTTCCTTTTGCTCTTCCAATATGATCCAAGCATTGATTCATTTAAGGTAAGGACATAAGAGAACCAACTAGCCTTTGATGGGAAGGGAGGGGATCAAAATCAAGGCATTTATGGGCAGGTTAAGAAAAGAGCTCAAGTTTATTGCTTCACTCTGGTATTAAAAACTCCTAAATTAATCTGCTGAATAAGGAAGCATGATGTTTGTGTCAGTGATCTGCACCAGATTGACAGCTGATGACTCCATTTTCCAGAGGTTTAAAACACAAATCCAACGTTCAGTGTGCCAATAGCACTCCCCAAAAGCATTCTTCAGATCTCTTTTCCACAGGAGTTGCATGTAGCATGCAAGTAGCATCACTACATGAGCACACAACTGAAAAAAGATTCAGCTTCATGCTCTACCCATCAGCCAAAGTAGCTGACTGGTAAAAGATATTTATAGCATTTCTTTATCACATTATTTTGCTGCTTCTTTGAGCTATACAGCTATGATATAAATGAATTACAGATAAGTTGTACTCCCCTGTGCTGTCAGCATTGGGGTGAAGTTGGTTTCCTGATGTTAATGTTTGTCTACATCTGTAAGTGAAGATATTCTCTATTCTTGCTATGACAGCAGCTATTTTTCTGTGGTGAACAGAAACCCTCCCCAGAGCTCTACCTCAACAATAGCTTCATACCTTACACTTAAAATCAAGGAATGTGTTCATTAATAAAACCCAACTGCATGTAAGCAGTTATGTTTCATATTACAGTTCCAGTTGAAAAACTGATTTACTGAAAATATTTTCTCATTCAGAAGAGATTCCTTTGTGGCAAGTCACAGGCAGGCAGTGGCCTCCTCTAAATCAACAAGACATTTCTCAGAGTTATGTAAAATACTAAGATTACTCCATTTCTGGCTGCTTAGTAATTATCAAAACAGAATGGTTTGTATCATCTTGGAGAACAAATATTCAGAAAAGATCAGCTATTAAATATGGAAAACCAAAAGTCTGTATACTTATTTCTTATGCCTCCTCTGCAAAATTTCAGCATATACTTCCTATCAGGAAAAGACAACTGGGCAATGAGGCTCACAGCTGTTTCTTTTCCTGCTGTTTTTAAATAAAGCAGCACAGTAATACAAGACAACATCACAAAAAACAAGTAATTTCCATTGTTAAAGGTAAATTGGTAAAATCACATTTACTGCAATAAATCCATCCTATTTTTCTGCTGAAGTGTTTGATAAAATTCTGCTTCCATAAAAAGCAACTTATTTCACAGTTTTCATTCCTACATCTGAAATGCTTAATGGCAATCTCACAGTAATTCTTCAGATTTTACATTTTTTACAACACTATAGACTGACTCAGCAGCTCAGACACATTATAGGCATAGTTCCATTATAATTTCTTTCAATGATAATACCAGATTAATTAGCAAGCACCTCTCCTTACCTCTCTCTAAAAACCTGCAGTAGTGGATAATATTCAAAAGCTCGTGAGCCACATGCCTCCAAGAGCAGAGTATCCTTCTCTAAGGATCTCTCTATTTGAGTTAGACAGAAGGAAACAAGCATGCTTTTAAAGATCCTGGCAACAAAGTATGACTTTATCTGTAAGAATCTTCTAAGTCCAAAAGTCCAATAAGCTAGTAATCTACTCTCCCCTTGCTAAAAAGACAACCCTGATTTAAGGGCAAATGAGACATTTTCATTGTCTCAGTTTCATCCATTTGATTTCAATCTTACTTTCATGCCAATAACATCACTTTTACTGAGGTAAGACTGCACTATGGCACAGGAAAAGAAACCAAGTTTTCACTACAATGCACCCTCATGAGGCCATGCCCAGAGACTGCCACCATTAAATATGACTTCCCTCCTGGTTTTGTGCAGCTTTCTCATGCCAGAAAGTAAAGCCCAGTGCTACTTTGTACTCCCTGTTAAAAATAATCAAGCAGAAGCACTCTATTACAGTCTGACAGTTTCCCAGAGTTGGTGTTTCTAGCCTGAACCTCAGGGCTGCACACTGATAGTTTTCCCCCAGGATCCTTGCTTAATCTTACATAAAGTCCCATCAAGCACTTAACAGCACATCTAACTGGAGATCCTCTTGTTTGAAATTATCATTTCTGGAGTATTCTAAACACTGCATCTTCCTGTTGGCTGTACACCAGATGCCTACTGTATCTGTAGACTATAAAATGTCTCAAAAGGAACTATGTTAAATTAAAATTGACAATTTGTCTTTGAACTACCTGAAATTAAACAAGGCAGTTTTACTAGATTTTCCTGCCCTGAGGAAAAGAGCAAAAGGAACAAAGGCAGAAATTCCAAAACACCTCAACCAAATGACCTGCCAAATACAGTGAAAGTTAACTACTTTGGGACATACTACCTCCTTAACTATTTCTGTAATTTACAGGGCTTTTTTTCCATCCATTTGTCAGTAACATTAGAGTGAAAAAATTGTTATGCCATTATTTGCACAAGATAATGACAAGAAATTTTAGGGTACAGGAAAGAAGGTGCTACTATCAACAACCTAAAATAGGAGCAGAGACAAGAACTGAAAAAAATATATAAACTGCACTTACTATGAAGCCAGAATAAACTATTTTTTCAATTGGAATCGACCAACAACAATCATCTAGACCAACTGCCTACCCAGTTGGGTGTTGATCAACAGCTAAAGCACATTAGGGGCATTGACCAAATGCCTTTAAAAGTGACAGACTTTGGTCACTGAGCACCTCACCAGGAACCCTGTTTGAGCAGGTTGAGTACTTCAGATGTTGTCATTCTTATGAGAAAACTTAGCTCAGAGAGCTAGATGATGGTGAATTTCATTAGACATTTAAAAAAGAGCAGCCTTCATGAGATTAGTACTTACCTTTTGTCTGTTGAGGCTCCTGGGGCTCTCTCTCTCTAGGTTCTAGAGGCTCAGGTTCAGAACGCAATTCTGTAGATTGCTTTTTTTCAAAACTGAAGTCTGGAAGTCGTGGAGCTTGAGGTCTAGTTTTTCTTGCAGGATTCAGGAAGAAGCAGTAGGCACACCTAAATGCTACACCACAAAGCACACCAAGTAAGCAGCCTCACTAATGAGCTTCACATTTCATCTTTATTCCTACACTATATTCTGATGGTTCAAAATACTTCAGAGTTAACTATCAGTACCAGAGAGTACCTCCACCAAATTTATAAGCTGTTCTATATAGGTCCTTTTTTAAACTCAGCAGATACTTGGTTTTTACAAACCTGCTTGCTTTCAGCACTGCTGAACTGAGTACTGCCCAACACTGAGAAAGATTTGACCACAGTGAATAAAATAATGCAATTCAGTAGCACCAGGTGCTGCCACATGGTGTTGTTCTATTCTTTCCTCCAAAAGAATTAAGCTGGCAGATGATTTTTTTTTTCCCCTCTAAGACACCACTTTCCTCACACTCTGAGTAAGATGATGTTAGGAATTCCACAAGGTATGTCTCATTCTGCTTTTTGAGGAGCATTCTGCTCCAGTGATGCTTAATTAAGAAAAAGCAGTTTTGTTTTGTAGAAAAACTGGGTATCATTTAATACTTAAATAACTCTTTCTGCCCTCCCCACTCTCACCAAGACAAGGGGGGAAGCAGCAGTTTCTGGTGCAGTTGAGTTGTGAACTCATAAGAGCTAAGATAACAAAGACTACATATCTTCAGTTTCATAGGAAACATTTAGCTTACTCTTACAATGCAGTATATTTAGTCATAAAAACAAACAAAACAAAATTAAATAGAAGATTTATCTAGGAACCCCTGGTTTCTTAAGCATCAGGCTTACACTTGTGGTAGAAAGCAGGCAAAATACAACATCTGTGTTCAATAAAGAGCTGTGTCTGTCTTAAGTTATTGTCAGCCATAAATTCACATATAGGCCCCCAGGGCTTGTTCCCACTCTTTTTCCAACACGTCCCCAAGATCTTCTTGCCAAAGGAAAATTTAGTTTAAGTTCTGGTAAAAGAGGCACACTTTAATGTCAGATAGTTTCTCAACATAAAACCCTTCTGAGAACCATTCATAGCCAGTAGCAATGTTCAGGGATGTGTTGGAGGAAGCTTATTTCTGCTGAATAGTTTTCTACACATAAAATCCATGACCTGAAGGTCGCAATAAAGTACTTCTCTAAGTCTTGAAGTAAGTCTTAAGATACAGAGTAATATGTTACCAAAAAATGTTCCCACATGAAGTGGTACTTCACAGTGTCAGCTAAGTACTAAGCTGCAACCAAAATGAAGTATGATGCATGTTTGTTATGATACATAAGCCAAATAATAAGAGTCTAAAAAAGATTAGCTCTTACCTACGTATTCAAACTCCTCCTTCAATGCCATACCATTGTGAGAAAAGCATTGCTGACATATAAGAGCATACCTAGAAAATATGAATACATGATTACATACCTTTAAGTAATAGCACACTGAAGGGAAATGTATTTTACCTTATATACTGACTAATATCCTAGACCTTTTCTTCCACACAATCACATTGTGATTTCCACAATAAAATTATTAACTTTGAAAGCAAACTAAATCTGTAGATTAAGTAATACTTTTTGAAGTTGGTTTAACCACAGTGAAATATTCTCTGCTACACTTGAAACTATGGTTCAGCATATTTTTAATACCATCAGTGTCAGAAAATAATATCCAATTTAAGCCTTTATTTCACTAAAATACAGTTAACATGAAAAGCAGCCATAGTAGAAGTGTTATGTTCTGATATGTTTGGACACTTCTGAAGTCAATCTGAAAGGCATTTATAACAAATATAAAACTGAAGTGCTGAGGCAAATTATTTCTTTTTTTTTTTTAGTTCAAAATACTAGTTGTTCACCCAGTTGAGCACAGATCTTCCTTTGTATCACATAGCTAATACTACTCAGAACAAAGATTAGTTTTGCCCAAATATTACCAGCATCCCTGCAAAGATATTTCAAGTGATGCACTGAGAAAGAGCCATTTCTCAATTATGAAAATTTTGGACAAGTTCATTTACCATTTACAATTACATTTACAATTCTTTTAACCTTGACATGGCTTAAACAAAACGGTTAAGAAGCTTCCTTTCCCCTAACTGTTCAGGTATTTCTTAAAGAACATATTACCTGTTCTGAGGACCATCACCAACCAAATATTCAATAACTCTATCCACAACTCCTCTTTCTCGAGGAAGAACAGGTCTTGCCAAAGGAGGGCCTGGAGGATGAAGACCTAGAACATGAATTATATCAAAATTATTTACCACTAAATAAATATATATTATATTTTATTGTGTATGCTAGTGTAACAAAATAATTGCTGCTATTTAATGTACATGGGCATGTTTCTTAGTCCACTAGGAAAGCTGTAAGATTCTTCAACCCACTATAGTTCAAAAGTCCTCTTATGCCCCCTTAGCTTACAATTTTGTTAAATCGCTCCATTTTTACACCTTGGACAAGTAATTAAATTTATAATATCTAAAGAACTTAACGTACCAATAGTATCCGATTATTAACAAATAAAGGCCTTTTAAGGAAGAACAACTTAAATAAGTTCACTTCTCTGCAAATTTTTACTTGTAGCTTACACAATAAATCTGCCAAAACCAATGACAACAGAAGAAGAACTAGAGATCAGGGCAACCTGGTCTACTGGAAGGTGGCCTGTCCATGGAATGGGGGTTTCAAAGAGATTATCTTTAAGATCCCTTAAAATCCAAAACATTCTATGATTTTATGAAGGTGTCACCACAGAAACACCCCCTGGTTTCTGTGTAATTACAATACCACATAAGCATGCCCTCACTGTTCATTGATACTATACATTAAATCTGTCCAGCTGTTTGTCATTTTGGTTATCCCGTATTTAATGACAAGTTGGATACTTTCAGATTTATGCTTAGTCAAAGAAGCCAGACAGAATTGTGACACCTTACAAATAAGACTTAAGTTTAAAACTTTGACAAAATTACTTTTAAAAATGCCAAAGTCCTATGCAAGCTCAAGATAGCTAAGAAGGCTTAAAAAAAAAAAAAAAAAATCAGTGAATATTAGCAGGCTTCATACTGAGATGAGCATATGGCAATCTAAAGCCCTGTCTGAACTAAGCATATGTAATTCATGGAAATGAAATACTGAAGGTGCAAAAAGAGACCAGTGTTTTCTCTGAGAAGAGCTCTAGCTTATAACTATTGTCACTCCATCCAGTAAAAACAGATATAGAAACAGCATGGCTTAAAAGAAAGGACTTTAGTGACTACAGAAGTCAGGTAACAATTCTCAGTTCAATTTGCTCTATTTTCAGTGTTTTTCTTGAGGTATGTTTCACAGAATCCCCCATAATGACCAAAAATAAAAGTAAAACAAATGAAATGCACTGTCTAAAAATGCAAAATAGGATTTTCTAAAAATCCAAACAAAGAACAACTAAGAGAGTATACTTTGTTAGTATCTTGAACTAATTCAGAAGGACATTTAAGTGGCAGATATTGTGTTAAAAACAGTTGACTTCAAGCTATTCAGGACTGTTCAGATTTAGTTTTCTTACAGCAGCTTAGCCAGGGACAGCATCAGGACATGCAGTCATAGCTTCCAGCACTTTGATAAACATGTACCTCCTAAGCAGAGTAGTCACAGAATATGTTGAGTTAGAAGGGACCCATCTCAATCATTGAGTCCAACTCCTGGCCCTGCACAGGACATCCCAAAACCAAGTACACACACCATGTACCTGAGAGTGCTATCCAAATGCTTCTTGAACTCTGCCAGGCTGGGTGTTGTGACCACTTCCCTGGGGAGCCCATGCCAGTGCTCTGGGAAAAAAACCTTTCCCTGATACCCAGTCTAAACCTCCCTGACTCAGCTTTGTGGCATTTCTTTGGGCCCTGCCACTGGTCACCAGACTGAAGAGATCAGTGCCTGCCCCTCTGCTTCCCCTCATGAGGATGCTGAAGACCACAGTAAAGTCTTCCCTGAGTGTCCTCTTCTTCAGGCTAAACAAATCAAGTATCTCTGGCACTCCTTGTAAATCTTCACCTCCAGACCAGGAGGCAAAGACAACACAGCAAGACTTACTATTCAATAATCTGATCCAAGATGGGCTTCATGTTTAAATATAGCACCAAAAGTAACTGTCAGCAAATTGCCATTTCAAGCCTCTTAACTTTTAATCATCACAGATAGAAGCTAAAAAGGAAAAAGTAACTAAGGGCAGAATGTACTGCATTGTGGTAAACCTCATGCTCAATGCCACACACAGCTAACTTCCATCCTCCATGGCAAACATTAAACATTGTAGGAATCAAATACTTTCAGCAGTGCCCTCTTGTAGTGCCACACTAATGTCAAGACTAATCTTGACATTAAGGCTGCACTATTTCTAACAGCACATCTTTCAAGACACATCTTGTCAATATTGGATATTTGACTTAAACGGACTGTCCTAATCTTTACAAGCACAAGAAAACTCATTCAGAAAATACTGCCATTATAGCCCATCAGTTAGGTACAAAGAAGTTCCATACTCAACACAAATGTTTTTAAAATAGGCCTTATTTTCACAAACAACAGAAATTAATTCAGGAGATAACAGTCAGTGAATGCATTTCCAAGTTATCCCTGTATTCTCGAGTAGAAACCTAGACCAAGAAAACCATCACAGCAGCAAGACAGAACAAATTCAGAGCAAATAAACTATATTCTGCTAATATTCTGTCCAAAGCAGAGGTCAAGCAAAATTCATTTCCCAGAGCTTTACAAAAACCTGAAAAACCCAATACTTCCATCAAAAAAAGGCATTGATACAATCTGCAATAAAATTAAAGCTCGAGAATAACTTTGTGAATACCTGGTTTGCATACAAGTGTGTACTTAGGCCTTTACTCAGAAGGCCAAGTTTTCATATGACTTGTAAATCCCCAACATACAAAGTTTCTAAAAGTCAATAAACAAAGTGAAAATTGAATAAAAGTTACCTAGAATGAAACATCACAGCACATTCCAACAACAGCTTAAATTATCTGCCTACTAATAACTCAAACCAACCACCATGGTTCTCATGCTGTTATGGACACCAGTAATTAATATAAACATCAAAAGCAATCATTGTAGAAAGACTGGTCATTTTTGCAAAGCCTGGCAAACTCTCAACTACCTGCTGGTTATTAATTTTCAAACATATGGGAGCTCTGTGGTAATACACGTTAAATTGATTCTCCCCTACAAAATATAGTATAATGAAAATGAATTATTAATCTTCTGTAAAATAGAGATAATTAAGGCTATTCATATTTGTTGCAGGCCATGCAGAAACTTAGATGCCATATTATTCTTAGAGACACTGAATTTATGTACTTTTCACTACAGCTACATGACAGATTTTATATGCCTCGAAGGTTTGGGTAAATTCAAGAAAACAGAGGCTTCCATATTAATAGACAATTGCAGTGTCTCCCATTGCTTTCTATGGCAAAGTAACATTTGGTCAAAATATTTTATTTATTAAGTGGGGGGAAAAGTGCCTGTCAGGCATTTTCACAAAAACTACATTAACAACTTTAAAATTATAAAATTTTAAAGCTTGGCAACTGTCCTTTCAAACAAGTCAGTTACTTTATTTTCCTTCTTCATCTAAAACACTTATGCAGTAAAGGCTTATTCAACATGCCTGAATCTTCCCCTAAGAATAAAGCTATTATACAGCTAATACCTTATTCTACAGTCAGCTTCCTTAAAAAGAATCATGCAATTTTAAACTCATTATGGAATTTTTGGTAATCAGATACCAGGTGATGTGTTTTGCAACCAAATGACCAATTTCCTGGTGCAAGGAGCTAATTTCTGGTACTTCAAAATAATCAAGACTTACTAATAACTTGCCTGTACAGTTCACTTCAGGGATAAAAACAAATGCAGCCGTTTTATAACACAGGTAAAGAATCACTAACAACAAATAAGATTTAATGGACTCTACAGAGAATGGAGATCACAACTTTCCATGTCAAGTTTATTCCACTGCACTAAACTGCAGGAAAAAGGCTTTTAACATTCAGCTTCTCAAGATGTTAGAGAGCAGGTGTCAATATATGTCTACAGCTCTAATTTTTGATTGTATCATGGAAGTTAGTAAGGAAGGGCACAGAATTGGTAAGACTTAAGTAGCTTCAAGTAAAAATCTGGAACACAGGGCAGAAAAAAATACTCTTGATCCCTGTACACAGAGCAAAGAGCTACCCTACATTACACTGATGCTCATGAGATTCTTGGCAAGTCATGCCCCTTCTATTTTCAAGACAGCACTTTCTTGCCTTGTGATCCAACTTGTCAAACGTCCCACAAAGAATGAAAGGCCTGGCACAAACCCACTCACAGCTTTACCATCTATGAGGAAAATTACAATGGTGCTTCCCACACAAAACTCTGAAATTTTGCAATCCTTCCTATGCAATTGAGTTAATATTCTATTTATTTAAAGTCCATTCCATCTAAAGTAAGAAATCAAGGGGAAAACACTTTCAGGATATGAAACCAAATTTCAAGGACTACTTATTCCTAGCAGATTTCAACTTGCTGCTAAACTTTGGACTCCCACACCAAAATAACAGTGCCATTTTAATATTCAGCTACAACACAGACAACTTTTCTGTTGTATTTGGTATTTCACACTTTAATCTATGAGTATAGGCTGCATGACTATACCTTCTAGAGTAAAAATTTAAATAAATGTCAAGATGCATGTTAAAAAAAATATGTGCAGGGTTTAGTGAGAAGCATCAATGTATTCTGAAAGTGTTCTTCTCTGTACCTGATTTATACAAGCATAGAGCTCTTTTAAACTAAGAACATAAAAAGGTATGCTATACTGTTGACTACAGAACACTGCAAAGTTTTATTGCCATTTAAACAAAGAAGCCATAACAGTTAAATGAGCTCAGGCAATAGGTTTCAGCATCAAAAGGTGCCAGCTGTAAAGAGTTATGGCTAATTGAATATGGAACTCCTGCTTAATCAGATAACTGCTCTGCTATTTCCAAATGAAATGCCATTTCCATACTGTCTGAAAATGGCCTATTTTATTGGTAACCAGAGAAAACAGTATAAACTGTAAATAACATTAAGTGCTGTGTTTACCCATTCCAGGCACTGAAGTAGCAGGGGATCCAGGGCGTCGTGGTAAAACATTTGATTGCAAGGATGGCACCGCCGCTCTTTCCGGGAGCCCGCTCAGAGCCGGAGCCTCTCTCTGCAGATTAGGAGATGCTGGAACTGGGGACTTTGGAGAGCCTGGCTTAGGAGTTGCAGGTGAGGGCACAGAAGCATTTCTTTGAGCTGCAGTCCTCTGACGAACTTCTGACAAGAACGTGTACATACTGAATTTAATATCTAGCATTATAAGCAAGATATTAGTAAAAGTACATTAATATTGTTATATCAATTAGCAAATTACAGAATCTAACAAAACCAGGAAGGTCTAAAACTAAGTACCATCAGCTGAGCATGTCACAGAAGTAAATACCACATAGAATACTATATTTTAATAGCAATTATCATAATTGTTAAATGCTCTGGGCAAAATTCTTCTAGAACCAAATTAGAGCACAGAATCATAAAGTATTTGTTAAGGCAGAACACTGGACAGATCAACAGCTAGACTCAAACCACAATGCACAGAACTGACCACTTTTTGCTCCATGGCTTAAAAATGCTTCCAAGTATGTTGCTTTCCTAACAACTATTCATTCAGTGTCTAATATGCCCAGGCTAAGTGTCCAGAGTTATTAAAAATAAATCATAATGCATAAATGAAGCCATTCTAAAACCAGAAGAAAAGGCAATGCTTCATGCAGGTGATATAGTTTCACTCATTTCAGTAACCCTACCATCAAACCATATGCATGGATTCTCACAAAGCAGGAAGGGGCTCTGCCAGAACACCTTCCAACTTTTACCTCTTCTCACACTATCAGTTACTATTAAATCACTACCATGAAGAACTTAATATATTTCCCCAGTTGTTCTTCTGAAGCCAAATATCACCAGTAATATGTCATGGTTTGAATGTTGTAATAGCCAGGCAAGCCTGACATTCATGCACTATTGCAACAAATCAAACAGAAATGTAACCATTGTTTTAGCCCTGCAGATATTTACATGGTTAACAAGTAGCAGGTTAGTCTCCAAAAGGGACACCCCAATAACACACAAACTTAAAGCTGCAATACCCTACAGAGTTAAGTGTATCACATCCACGTCACTCTGAACAAGCCTGCACGTCTTTCTTCACAACAAATGGAATTTAACACTACACTTGGACTTTAAAATCATTTCCACGAGTCTCAAGATTAGAGAGATTTTATCTGCTGACTTTGTGTCAGGGTGGAAGAGTTTAAATGCTTAGCAGGCAGTTTACAGCTCCACTGGCTACCAGCCACTGGCAGATTGGTGTGCTGAGTCTGAAGGAATGATCCCTGTCCCAAAAGTACAGTTCTACCAAGCTAGGCTCTGCTTTGGTGGAGGAGGTGAGCACACTACATCAGCTGGCACCAGCTAAGAAAAAGCTGCTATCACTGAAGTACCAGGTCAAACGTAGCAGTCCTGTGGGAAAACTGCCAATCTGGTGCCATGAAAATTCCAACATACCTAGGTATGTTGGTCTTGCCTAGGTCTTGCCTACTTATCTGTAGCTATAAATAGGATTAATACACAACAGCAGAAAGAATTAAAAATTCTTTGGTATCACCACTTGAAAAAGTACCAGCTAAAAATCTACATTCTTACTAAAAATCCACCTAGTTCAGTTTCCTACAAAGCAATTACTTCTCCCCTGCCACACCATGTGCATGGCTGCATTACTTCACAGAACTGCAGTGTCCAAATTACATCACCCAATGAGTCTGAAGGTTCAGTATTTTAACAAGTATGCTTGTCCTCTCCCTATTTAAGCTGATCAGAATCTGGAAACCAGGATTAATTGGTGAGGTAGATGCAGAAATTCCATCAGCTTTTCCTCAGTGACTTGTTTCTGGTTTGAAAACTGCTCCTGTGCTGCGAGTTTTATCTGAAGTAAAAATTCATTTATGATGAACCTCCCCTTAACATGTCTTCAAGATCTTTTTGTGAGAGACATTAGCAGTAACCTTTCAAGTTTTACTACACTAGGACAATTGCATTCTCTCTATGTCATCTGACCAACAGGCATGGCCCCATCTCCAAATACAAAATAGCAATTAAAACCCATGATTTATTTAACCATTATAGCCAAGTTTGTGTTATAGGTTCTGGTCATGTTAGCTTCAAAAATTAAGCTAAAAAGTATACAATTTCTCAAGTCTTCCACATATGTACAAAAAAAAAAAACAGTGATAAATATAAAGCCTAATTCCACTTATTTCAAGATCATTTTAAACATCTATAAAGATATCTTAATCCATTATTTTTTCATTACAAAACCCTCTTTATTGTTGTTTTACATAGAAAAATGTTGAAGACCATGACTGTAATTTCTATAAATGGATGTTACTTCTACATTTTGAAGGCTGTCTTTCTAGATCGTGTGGTTTAAGCATACTAGTTTAAGATGACTGAATCTGTTTCAATAGGTCATGGCTATATTCACATTTATTCTGAGCCCACAAAACACTATTTCAAAGCAATTTCCATGCCACCTGCAACAGCTTTGCCCCTTCTGCCCATTACTTCTGAGGGGTCATTCTTGGCAAGTATTCTTTAAATGACTTTCAATTAAAAAGATACTGCTACTTTAATGACTCTTTCCCCATATTTCTGTTCCCATAAAGATGCTGAACCAGTATTTTACAGCCAATGTTAGAGAGATGTGCTTCAGTAGCTTTAGCTCATTACAGAGTTAAGAATGCAAGACTCATTACTAGTTTCCACAAAATATTAGGTTACCCACACTGCCTTTTTTTCCCCCTTCACTTGGAAGTTCACTTGGCTTTCACTCTATTTTGTGATTCATACTTGAGAACTACCTCAACTCTGCTGCTCCCCAAGTAATAGAAGTCATCAGAATCTGCATTATGAGAAAGCGAGAAATGCTCTCCCTTGGCATGACCAACAGCCCAGCCATGCCAGCATTTCCTTTCATAGAGCAGCCATGGATGTTACTGAGTGACAACACACAAATCTGGATTTCTGATATTTATATTCCTGATACCATCCCCAGGATCCACATTGTCATGAACATTGAGAGTACAGCCCTGTCTCATCATTTTAGTATCACACAAGGACCCTTGACCCATGAACTGCCACAATTCCTCTTAAATCTGCTCTGCACTTCCACAGTAACAGCCCAAATATTCCTTTGAAGTAACTGAATATGATCTATATACTTCTCAAATTGCTTAAAGATGCAATGTATTCAAAAAGAGCCTCTTGCAAAGTTCCAGATTTCCATAATTCCAAGTTTCACAACTTAGCTAAGAAACATGTCCACTGACCTCAGTACTAACACAATTTACAGCTACTGCTGATGTAGCTTTAATGAAGTTTTGCAATTTTCCAAGGATTTTCTTCAGTAACAATATTTGTGCATCCAAAGTCAACAGCATGAAGACAGATAAATAGCTTAAAAATAGAACTTTCATTCTCCAAACACACTACGGTTCAAATTCTGCAGTTACCACCATTGGACACCTCAGATACAAGCAGACATATCATTTAAGAGGTATCTACTCAACTGATGATTCAGTATGAGCTCTTAAAGACTATTTACACTACTGTGGTGGTGAGGCAGTGACATGTTTCATGTTTACAAGCAGAACTATTTTATTTTTCCCTCACTTCAAAACACCTTGATTTTTGTAGAGAATTTTTTTTTTTTTCATAGAGCTACTGCAGGTCAATAAAAAGTTTACATAACTTGTTGGCTGCAGTATCAAAGACCAACAAAGCATCTTCTTTCTTCTTCCTCATGCCCATGTCCATCCACAGCCAGCAACCACCTTTTATTGCGTTACTTTTAATTCAGGTCACAGAGTGATTTCATTTAGAATACACCCCTGCAAACACTCATATTAGCAAAATGAAAGGAGCAGGTACCAACAACAGGATACTGTTGACAAATATCTCACTGCAAATATATACTTGCCCTATTTTTCTCTATGGCCAAAGTACTAAATAAGTGTATATATATACACAATAAATATATATTCATTAACTGTACCACTCAGAACATTTCTGAACAGATAAAACTGCACTTACATTTTCGAATCCCTTCTGGATTTTGTAAGGTTTTTTTATGCCAAACACAAGATCGACCTAAATCATGTTAAAATTACCATTATTTATTTCAGCAGTACATGTCAAAAATCACAAAAACTGCAAGAAGAGCTAAACACACAGGAAAACTGGGGCACTACCAGTTGCTTTTCTGAGAACCAACTATTATGCAATACTGATTAAACCTTTGTACCAAATTAGTATGATATACAAGCTTTCATTCCAACCAGTAAGTCAAACACATACAAACTAACTAACCTTTCATCAGCTGTCTCATTCACAACACTATCCAACTTGATTATGTATCAGCTATTGTTTATCAAATACTCAATTACAGAACTCAAGGAAATGAGTTCTGCAACTTGGCTAGCTTGTGTCCAAAGTGAGCACAGACAAAATCAAGGAAGCTTTAATGTTAACTTGCTAACAAGTATTGTATTTTTCCAAATCACTCTAATTCTACCTCATACTACATGCACCAAATTATACCACAACCACATAAAGTTGTAATCTAGTTACAGTAAGTTATATACTACACAGAACAGAAGCTAATACTCATTTTGGGCAGATATTTAGTGTGAACAGCAATAAGCTAGTAGGTTTTTTGATAGCTAAAAATTGAAATAATTACTGCATATAACAAGTTATTTGGAAATTAAGTGTCCACAATTTCACAAGCCAAAGCCAAACACAGCACGTTCCTCTTGAACTACAACACACCTCCAAAATAGAATAGTCTGTCTAACCAGTTACACAGGGGCAAAAAGCTGCACTAATTCCAAATTCAATGTGATAGAGAATAGATCAGAAATCAGAAAATAGAATTGTGCTGTTTATGAACAAAGTTACACTGACTCAATAGAATCATTAAGATCATAAAATCTAACTATAAGCCATGACAATTTACAAAATTTATTTTCCAAAATCCTTTCCACAGCTTAATTGCACTTTTATTCACAATCAAGCAAGAACTCATAAAAGTTGAATCTGTTCGAAAGAGAATTGTCCATTTTCTCAGTTGTGTCCCCACTTGGAGGTTACTGGTTACATGACAGTCTCAGAAAGAGACTGTACTATAAGATTCCTTCCACCAAGCCCATGAGACCAGTTTACAGCTGGCTCTAAATAAAAAGCATAGATAGCACGGGCAAACTCCTCAGTAATAACTGTTTCACATATCTATTCATACCACACCTGGTAATGCAGACCACAGCCTACAGTGACTGGCTCAGAAATAATTCTAACTCTCTCAGAACCTCTCCCTCCCAGCCCTTCCATTAACAGTCATGACACAATCAACACACCACAGCATATGCTGGATCCAACTGATCTGCTTTTGTCTGCCTGGATCAAAAACAGGGGCACTACGTTTTATTACTAGAAAACCTAAACATACACAAGACTAATTAATAACTGACCAACTCACTTCTCACCACTGCTCCTTACACAGCATGGGTTGAGGAGATCAGTCATGTACTTCTCAAGGAGTTTCAAAACTGCTGCTGCTCTCTTATTAAGGACAGAGTGACTAAAAACTTAGCATTGTCTAATTTAGAGCTAATTATGTGTAGATTTCTATACAGAAATACATATTTCCAGGTAGTTTCAACCCCTGGTCAATGTTACTTGCACTGTACAAACAGATCTGTCAGCCTGCTACTGGACTACTGGAGTGACTTCTAACATAGCTCAAGAAGGATGAATTTTATAAAGAGCTTTTTAAAAGCACACAGGTATCACAGAAAATTCTTGGCAACCACCCATGAGCTGTATGAAGGCAGAGAAAAGAACAGGGTGTCAGAATGGCCCTTCAGCCCAAACAAAACCATGAATGCTGCAGAAATGGAGCATGGGAGAGACAGGTAAGGAGAAAACTTGAAAAAAAGCTGTTGTGCCTAAGACATCAGAACAGATTAAAGCTTCACTGTTGAGGTACTGCATTGCAACTATTCACTGTCAGTGTCAACAAGTAAGGATAGTTTTAAAATGTTTTCATGCCAATTTGAAGCTAAGCAGGAAGAACAAAACAGTGGATTTGATGATGCAGCTTATAAACACCTTTGTTAGTAAATCCAGGTGCTCTGCACTGAACAAAACAAATACTCCAAGAGTGAGAAATGGGAAAAATAGAAGTTTCATTACTCACAGGAGTTAAATGCAAAGTTGACAACTCTAATATTAAATTCTAAAGCAATCTGTCTATTTTATGAAAAACTATGCCTATCAGATTCTGCAGTTTATCCTGAGCATCAGCCCTTTCAGGTTACAACAGCAAAATAACAACAAAGATTGGTCTTAAAGTATGAGTACAATCCTCAGTATTATAGTACAAGGCAGCCTTTACATTGTGTCCATACAAGCATTTTCAGTTTAACTACAGCATATTACACTCAACCTTAACAAAAATTAACACTAGTCTGCATAAATAGCACATTTTTAATGTAAGCATTAAACTGTGTGTTAGATCTGTCAAGTTTTGAAACCTGTGTGGGCAATCTAGTAACAAGGCTTCCTTGAAACACATTTAAGTTTTTTCTATTTTATTTTATTCAATAGTACCTTTAAATGGAACATTGTAAACCAGTACAGAACTGTCCACTCCTTGTAACTAGAAAGTAGTTGAATTATGCACAAGCTTCTTTTTCCTCTCTGGGCACCAAATAGAAGTAGTTTAAGCACTGCATTAGGAAAGGTCTAATAGCCATAAATAGAAACACAACTGAAAAGCTAAGTCAATGAATATTACACAACATTTGAAAACACCTTAGTATTCTAGAAAAGTTGCAAGTATGCCACAAGAAGTTAATTTTTTTCTCAGCTTTAACATCAAGCAGCATTGAATATCTTGCTGTCTAGAATATCAGGCTTTAGTAATAGATCCCTTGCCTGAAAAATACAGAACAGTAATAGGCCTAGACTAATGAACAGTCTATTAACCCTAAATAAAGGTCAATTGATCAACAAATTTTATCATAGACAGACTTCTAGAATGGAAATTTCTGTGAAAGATGAGCATCTATGCTAAAGAGCACCCATTTTACAGGGCTATTACCTTGTCCAGGTCTTGGGGTTGCAGATGTTCCAGCAGATGGTAGTTCAGTCTCCTGCCAATTAATTATAAATAACATTATCCGAATGCTCAGCTCCACAGAACCTCCATATAACATCAGTATCAATAACAAGACTCACCTTTGCACTTGATGCTGGATCAAACCTTTCAAGGATTAGTTTAGCAGTCTTGTAGGTTTCTTTTTCCATTACTTCCTCAAGCTGGAAACAGAAAGATTCCACACATCAATAGATAATTTTTCAAAGTATTTCCCCCACCATGCCCTCCCATTCACAAGCATCATATCAATGTTACCAAAAGATGAAGCTCATCCATGAACCAGTAGCATTTTCAGATACCTGAGGATTTGCTGTATTCAATGGAAAATAAATTTTGCTTTCAAAAATAGTTTCTAAACTCTAATGGACTACTTGTACTTAACAGCTTTATTGCAAGGAAACACCAAATATTGCTAATTGTTTACATATAATGAGGAGAATAATTACAAGCACCAACTTCAATAATGGAATGTGCAAAAATCTATCAGCCATCATTATTGGAAGTTATTAGACATGACAAGCAAATGACAGGCAATTCCTTAGATTTATTTCCTCATAGCACTTAATGCTATTAATTTAAGGAAGGTCGTTAGCCAAGTGCTTTACAGAATAAAGTCCCTGTGCCAATTAACTGCTGTCAGCATCGATTTTAGATTATTTATTAGCAGAAGCAATTAGCTTGCCGCAAATGCTGTGAAAACTCACTAACTAGAGAACAGCCATGGAATTTGCTCAAATGACTTTAAAGCCTGAATCTACATCTTTACAGCAATTCAAACTGCTTTTCAGAAAAAGGAACGCGTTAAGAATTTAAATAAAAAATTTACTGAGAACTATGCATACTTTAGGGAGTGTAATTAAAGCACTTCATTATTACAGCGTTTTATTTACAATGCACTCAAGTGGCTTTATAGCTAATACATGGGCTTAATTAAAAAATGTAATCACTAGCAAAGTATCATTTTAGTGGTTAACAGCCAACATCAGAAGCAGCTTAACTTTAAAACAGAGTTGAAGTCATGACAAATACCTAGTATATATAGAAATTATAATACATTTTACAGTATCTTAAGCAGACCTTTCTTCCTAGATATGCTGACTAATGGCCACGTTCAGCTAAAAGTGGGGACTTTGTTTGTTCTCAAGTTTGCTGTTGGCATAAACTGCAAAACTGAAAAGGTCAGTGGTCAAAAAATTAAATTCTCTTAAACTCATTTATCACTGCTAAAATAACAAATGGTGCAGGTTAACATGAATTTTATGCCATTATTTAGCTAGTGAGAAACTAAAGTTTCAGCCATTCTCCATATACAGACTGTGCAGGAATTTTGCATTTAGACAGACCTCAGGATTACAAACAGACCTCAGAAGCTAAATAAAAATTCACTCCATTTAATGGCTGCTGTGTATTCATTTAGCACTCACTCCTCCACACATTTCTTGAAGTTTGAGGCAAGGAATACTATCCAGGCTATTAATTAAGGACTGTTGAAACAAAAGGGAGTGAAGAAGGAAGTAGAAATCAATTTCCTAAACTTGTATTTCAGCACCACTTTGGAGTTAACCCACTGACTTCGTAAAACATATGCCACACAGTGCAATAAGAGCAGAATTAATGACCTAATAGGAAAAATAAAGTATTTATTGCTTATAAAAGTAAAAACTGCAAGACAGACTTTTCTACAAAGGGGTAAGGCTAGTGAGATGAAGCTGCAAAGTGGGGAAGCGATAACAGTGCTAACATTTGGCTGCCAAATCAAAACTTTAAAAACTGAATTCACGTCAATGAACATAAAATGCATGCTATTGTCAGTACAGCCAAAAAGAAAAATGAGAAATAACTTTCTGCAGGACAAAGTGACCTTTAGGGAGAGAAAATCCAGAATGCTCCACCATCATTTGACACTTTCTTTATCTAAAGCACTTCTCGCCACAGCAGTATTAGATAGTATAGTAGCTATTTGTAGATACATAAGTTTTGCAAAAACAGTAACATTATTTTGAAACATAATTCAACTCTCACCACAAGATTCAGATGTCAAAGTTATCCTCCACATTACATAGTTTCTGCATAATTCATGAGTTAGCCTTCATATTTTGAAATTCATATATGAGCTTTAAAATTCTAGTAAAGCTGAATTTGAACAAGAATTCACTATCACAACTGACTCTAAGAATTTCTTGAAAACGCACAGAAATTGCCAGGACTTCTACAATCATATTCACATTTCTCATTCTTTTACTTCTAGAGTATACTTTTCTAAAGTAGATTGAAATTTGGCTGACAATACCAAATAAAGAATCAAAAAGGTCCAAGTTTACCTACTGTGAGCAAATCAGTGTTATTACCAGAAGAAAGTAAGAGCCCACGTAAAATTTAAATGCTACTTCTGTGTTTGCATAGCAAAGTGGCTTTTGTGCCAACACAGGAAGCTCATTTATGAATCAACACAAACCAACACACTGACTTCTGGAACATGATCTTGGAAAGGCTGACTTAACACTGAGCACTAACACAGCAAATTGCTCAACACCACTTACTGTTTTTCCATAATATAGTCTTCCTTGAGATCCAAAACATTTTCTACAAAATCATTTTCTGCTTTCTGCCAAGGGCTAACTCATAGACTCTCCTTATCAATAAAACTATAATGCTGAGCAACCCAAATCACAAGTGAACTACCTAAGAAAGGTAATATCAGCCTAAAAAAGAATTTTTCAGGGAATTAATCAGATCTTAATAAAGAAGCATGGTACCACATTCCTTCCTATGAACAATTGTATGAATGAACTCCTTCCCAACAGACAACCAAACAGAATTCCTGTAGCAACAGCATTAGCTGCCTAAATTGAAGAGCACAAGCAATGTATTTTCAGCTTCTTGTAAAGGCAATTTAGCAACCAAAGACTTAAGTACCGGCATGGTGCAAACCACTCATTAACCACCATACTACTTTGTGAGTTCATAAATTGAGAATTACTTGCTATGCCAAACCAAACTACAAGGAGGTCTCTTTATGTTCATAGAAATCCATGAAACTCATTTCAGTCTACCATTTAAGATATACCAGCACACATAGCAAAAGTTTCATGAAAATTGGAAATAAACCCTTTAAATCCCAGTAATCAAGTATACTCTGACCAGATCCATGCCAACATTAAAACCACCACGGTAACTGACCCTTCATCAGAAAATATGATTTTTAACTGTATTTTGAGTTTCCAGTTGCGTATTTGCAGTAGTCCAGCATTTACTGGTTAGACAAAATTGGGTTTATACAAGAACCAACCCCTAGCAGTTTTTATCACATACTGAAAGTTATCAAATTATCAATGGCTGTCTACACCTAGAAGGCCAAAGACAAAGTTGATTGAAGAGTAATTAATTTAAGTAACAGAACTCATATGCTGCATTTTTTTTCACCATTACTAATGTAACTCCAAGACAGCCCTGAAATCAGACTAGTTGGGTATTTTTTCCTAGATTAACAGATGCAATTTCTAAACTCTTACCTGAAATGACTTGGAAGTCTGTCAAAGTCTAATATTACATTTAGCCTAGTACTCAGAGTAGCTGAGCAAGCTTCAGCAAAGTTTAATTCTAAAATTAGCAAAGTAATTACTATACTAGCTTCACAACTTTGTCCTCAGGCTAAGAATTATCCCATCTTTAAGACGGCTGTTCCAGGTAAACTCTCCACTAATTCCCAGCTGTATCAGCTTAATGCATGTCCTGTGTCCTTGCTTTAATATGCTTAACCCTCTGAACTTGCTCATCTACCCATGTGCAGGCTTAAGGGCTGACATCCTCGTTAACTGAGAAACTCTGGGGCCAAAACCACAGCTAAACAGTCACAGACACAACCACAGCATACCTTATAATCAAGGAAAGAAACAAAGTTGTATCTTGAAGTAGTGCCTTAATTACAGCTAATTAACTTAACCCTTACCCCCAATTAATAACTCAACAAGCTTTAAAGTATTCACTAGCAAAAAAAACAGCTTAGTCAGTTCTGTGAGAAGTATTACACAAACTTGGAGGCAAAGTACAGGATAGACAATATTAATGGTAATTTCCAGATGAAGTATCTGTATTTGTCAAATATTTTACTCACATGAGTATCCACATGACTATGTAACCAAAGCCAGAAGAGAACTTAAACAGAAATTAATTTCCATTGAGCAGTCAATGCAAACCCACCAGGGCATTATGGCAGATGAGGAGCTTACATCATTTACAGGTAAGCCCTGTAACAACCTCATGTCCCTTCAGCACACAAGTAATGTCTGTAGGGAAAAGGTGAACCACATGACTGTAAAACACTAGTACTGTAACATTTTTCAGGACAATTGTCTTCACTATAAGATTTATCCAGCAACTAGGTAGCTGAGCTGCAACAAAGTGAAACAGCACAGCTGTTGCAGCAGGCTCAGTGGCTAGACAACAATTTGCATTTCAAATAAACAGGAAACACGTAATTTACTTATCCTAAATACTTGGAGGACCACAATGTAAATTTCTTAGAAACTAATCCTATTTGCAGCAAATCAGAATTTAACAGGAAAAAAAAAAATCCTTTCCCTCCCATTGTTTCACTTCATTTTTGTTTTGCTAAAAAGTAGGTTATTCATAGCCAAAGGCACTCTTAAGGAAGTTAATCAAACAAAACAAAAACAAATCTAAATATTACCAAAATTTTTACAGAATGCAATTTATTCAGTATTTTTATCTAAATAACAAATTCTATTCTGTCTTGTTACCTGCATCCCCTTCCAGCTCATTTCAGTATGTTCTGTTTCATGTATAATTATCTAATTTTAATGCTTAATTGAGTATCTTAAATTATTATGAACCTCCCAAGTCCATCTGCTGAGTATAAAATACCACCACCACACTGGTTCAAGAGGTTGCATAAGTCCTCTGTTTCTGGTTCCTTGCTAGGAAGCAGGCACCCACAAGATCATATGATAATCACAGACTCTGAAAAATAGCTGAGTTACACATTATTGGACTTCCCAGAACTCAGTTTCACTAATCCTATTTAGAAGTTTGTCTTTAACAATTAAAGCTTGACTTGAATATATACTCATGGCAACTTTTACTTCTAGATTTCAATTCCCCATAGTTACAATATAATTTCCTTATTGGCTACAAAATATTTATGCAGTTCTTTCATTTTTGTATTGTGTATTGTTTCATCCTGATTCTTCTACAGTATGTCATTTTGATGTTTTGCACATGTAAAATATACATTTAGGTTTTTCCTGACTGATCTTTTATTCAATGCCTTTTGTCCTAATGGCTTCACACACACAAAAATTCAGTATTACAAGTGCTTCTGTAAAAAAGATTTTCATGATTACAGAAAACTAAACTTCAACTGAAATTAAGACTTTACATTTAAGATTCCAAAAGCTCTTTTGTTCTCCACTGTGCTTTTCCTGCTTCAAGAACTTTTCTTTTAAGGCTACCAAATGACTATGTTAATTTGAAACATTAACTAATTTCAGTTAAGCAGTTTTCGTAAGATAAACTTAACGTAGTTGTCATGCTCGTTTCTTTCTTTCCTAGAAAATGTAAAGCTCAACTCCCTTTATATCACCACTACAACCAAAGGACACATCCATTTAAATATTAGTAAATCCTCTTTACCAAAGAAAAATGAAATAATTAGGCTACAGGTTATCCTTTTTATAATTTTAGAAGTGATAAAACACAGATCATGACATAATACCAAACTCTTACCCAACTCATTTTTGGTACCTTTGTTGTGGGCTTTTTATTAATTTACCTACCATGGCAAAATCCAGCAGGTATGAGGTAAACACTTTGGGAAACTCATTAATAACAAAGCCTCATAATAGAATTTTTGGAGTTTTGGAGGGAGGAGGAGTTGCTTTAGCAGGATAGGATTGGAGGGCAGAGAGTGTTTGGGTTGTGGCAGTTTTTATGCTTTGCCTTCCAAGGCAGGTAAAGCCAACCATGTAAGGAGGAACCATGTTCCTATCTCAACAAGCTTCCTTATGGACTGATTAAACAGAGAGGAAACAGCTTTTTCAGTGTTACAAACTTCATAAAGAGGGCAAGTTATCCAAGACTTGGAACCTTTTCCATCCTGAATTTTTCTTACTGAGATTAACTGTTGATCAAGTTTGGTGCAAATATCTGGCATACACCAGTTTTAGTGAACCATAACAACCATTTTGTCTTGAAGTTTTACTTACTATTTTTTTCTTTTGGGATTTTAAGTCTTCCAGTGCATCATCTAAAAGAAAGACATTATACATTAGTTCTCAAATATAAAATAATTTCAGCACACACTAAACATTGACTTCACCTTGTGAAATCAGAAAAAATTATGCACTGACCACTACCAACTCTAGACATTAGTAAACTTTGTATAAAATAGAGTTTTTCATCTGAAAATAAATCACTTAAAACGCTGAAACTGCTTATAAATTATAGCCCACTGTTATCACTTTACAGTTACAACTATTAAAAATTTTTATGCACCATTTCCTCATTAAGCAAACCAATTCTAGCCAGTGCCCTGCTTTGACCTACATTAAAACCGGTACGACAATGGACCAAATACATTTAATCTCATGAGTCAAAATACAGAAAAAAGCTTGAGGTCTAAGCTTTAATATATCTGAGTACCAGATTTACTGGCTTCAGCATTTCACATAAACCTCTCAACACATACTAGTTTCAAATGCCATGTCAATTCCAAGCTTCAAAGTTCAAACTATTTCTATACTCTCAGACTACAGCGAAGCCTCCAGTTTTGTAAGAACAGTGGTCATTCTACTACTAAATGTTAGGAGACTGTTACAACAGGTAGGCACAACACCTAACCTAAGAGGAAGAGAAAGAAGAAAGGTCAAACCATGTGGGTTTTCCCTGAAAGTCAACATTTGGAGCTTGACACTCATGGAAAACTCACTGTAATAAACCATCACCTAATGCAAAAGATACTCTCTCAACAAATTAGCTTTCTACTATCTCTGTTCACAGCAAGAAGATTTTAACAATAAGCTGTACAACTTTTTATCCTCGGTGTTCTACTGAACAGTGGCAGCTTACTTCCTGTAAAAACATATCTATTCTTACCCATTTTTCAGATTTTATAGAAAAAGCTTCATAGAATTACAAGACACAAAACCAAAACCAACCAAACTAAACACACGGGTATTTTTTGTATTTTTGTTACTCGTAAAGAAGTATCCCATACCATTCAAAGTTACTTCAGGAAAACTGTTACTTAAAAATAAGGGAACAAATAATTACTTTTTTGTTGTTTTCCAGAATGCAGAAATCCATTTTGATCAAATAAACCTCCTTATTAAATGTGCAAAACACAAAAACTAGCACGCACATATTTAAAAGATGATTATTTAGGCAATAAAAGGGTAATTACAATCTTCCTTATTTGTTACTAGGACATGGAAAAAGACTATTTAATCCTGGAATGGACCAGGAGACAGACAATTCCTGAAAATGTGCATCTTCAAATTTGTAAGGTACCTCCTTTCACCAAATTTTACCTTTGTATTAGAACACAGTCTCACACTTTGTCCCACACAGATTAACAGATTAAATATACTGCAATGCAGTGTGGTACCATGAAACCAAATAAACAGCAGAATACAGTCAGCTATTGTTGGTTACTCAAGGTACTGCAAGTGCTTTTGATACAGAAATGTCTAGAACACCTTCAAGCATAGCTTCCACAAAGCAATGCAATCAGATTAAAGTGTGGGTGTTTGTTTCTGATCACTTTACCTCCTGTATGTAATAAGAACCTCATGAAACACCTGCCCCTTCAAACGTGGCCAAATGGCAATTATTGCAAAGTGCTCTCAAGAAACAAACATATCTCATCTTAATTAAACCTACAGAAAGAAAAGAATTCATACTAGAGAAGTCAATACCTGCAATATACGTCATTTCTTTTCTCCATGCTTCAGGACAGATCAGCCTAAATCTTTAACAGTCATTTGTCTGATCAGTGCTAAAAACTGAATTTCCATCATCTCTCTGCATCAGTTTCCCTTGAGTCTAGCTACAAATTTTCTTCATTCACAGCATCATTCCCAAATCTGGTGTATACCAGTTATCCAGCACAGAGTTTATTGTATTAAATAGCCACCTCCAGTGTCTCAGTATGTTTTACTAACTTACCCCAGAATAAAAACTTAGCTTTGAGCAACTTGGTTGGCAGTTTGCTCTCTCAGCCACACTTTCTCCTGCTTTACTGCTTCAACTCTATATTTGATTTTTCTTTTTCAAATATAGGACTTTTATCTCTGAGGTAAAACACTCCATTTTTATCCAGTCTCTGGAACCACACAGAAATAATCCCTTTTGGCATGTTCTATCATCTACTAAACCCTTTAAACACAGTTCAACAAAAGCACTAGACTTGCCTGTATGCTCAAAACAGCAATAAGGACATTTAAGCAAACTAGAAAAACATACTTTTTTTTTCTTATACAGCCATGAAATGCAAATCATTTGTTTCACCTTAGAAATGAATCACACAGCACCACTGAATATATGGACAATTTTATTTCTACATAAAAATGTATGTTCTGTGCTTGCATATCAAATGCAAACATTAAGTTTAAGAAAAATTCTAAAAGTGATGTTTAACTTGTAAGCTGTCACAAATTAAATATATCATGCTGTTCTGCAAGTCATAAAACACAGTGCAACACTGAGGTTTTCCTGTATTATTGCTCACATCACCATGAGATATTGTTACAGGCTGGACTGCTTTCAAAGAAAGTCTCAAATGAATTCTAACTACTGCAGACAAGTGCCACAGATGCTGTTTTTAAATAGCATGCAGATTCATTCTAATGCAAAATTTAACAACTTTTTATATATATTTGAACACCTCCATTACTTTTCAGTTTTGCTACACGACTTCCAATTTTCTTTAGCTCTCAAAAAAGCAGAAAAAAAAACACCTTTCCCACTCAGGAGAACATAAGTATGCTTTGGAGAACTTGGGAGAGAAAAGATATCTTGACAAATAAATTAAGACACATCTGCTATAAATCTCTTCCCTTTTGTATAAGGATAACAGATTAAGACTGCTGGAATACTTGAGATGCCAGTATCAAGGGAACTACTACTACTGTTTGTACTTCTTTCCTCTTGCTCCTACTTCTACACTACATTTTATCCATTACACATTTGACACATGCAAAGACAGGAGAAAGTTAGCACAATTTTATAAGTGAAGTGAAAGATCTAGCAGTTTCCTTCCTGCCCCTTCACGAACTACACGGTAGAAAAAATGTTTAGCTAATATTATACCCATTTCAGTATCAACTAAAAGGCTACTCTTGTCTTCCTGGAAGCTAAATGATCAAAAGCATTTACATTATCACAGCAAGCATCATTCTCAGCTAGCTACATATTCTTAAAAAAAAAAAAAAAAAAAAAAAAAAAACCAAACAAACAAAACAAGGAAAAAATACTTACTATTCCTTTCCGTCCGTTTGGAAAAGAAAAAAATGAGCAGTGTTCTTATGCACCAGATTCTTAAGAAGAAAAAGAAGAATTATATTGATTTAAAAATATTACAGTAACCATTTCTGAAGTAATTTAGCAAACAGAACTTACCAGATGAGATTTTATTTCACAAATACAAAGGACAGAAACCTTCAAACATTCACATAGTAAATTTATAGAAAATGTATACAAGTATTTACAAAAACTAAATTAGCATCTTCTCAACAAGACATCAATATTGCTCTAAATGATATCATCTTTTCTATTAAAATTAACTGTTACTTAAGGCAGAAATACTAAGGCACCAGCAGCAATATCATCACTTGCTAAAACATGTTCAGCTGAAAATCACTTAGTCATCACTTTCTATTTGATAGATTTATAATGGATTTTATTGGGAGAAAAAAAAAAAAGAAACTTACCAGTTAAGGCCCAAAATTAAGGCCCAAGAGATTAGTGGGAAGAATTCTAATACCAATGAAAACCATGAGATAGAGCTATTGTACAAATGCCCTCCCAAGCAGAATTAACTGACCTGAGTCCTAGTCATTTTAGAGAGCTCTAAGTCTACTTAGCTTCTGTAGGGTTTCAGCTGACTTAGCTGGAGCAGTTTATGTCAAGATGAAGTTAAACTGATCTATGACCATTTCACATTTGAAAGGTCTCTCTGCAATCATCAGGACTTCATTTGTTTTATAGCTTAGAATTGCTTCTAAATATTAAGCTGACACTTTTCATGGTAAGTTATTCAGTCTAAGCCAAGTGGCAAAGCTCATACACCAAGCCATTCCAAGCATCCAAAACCCGCTAACGGTAATTAAATAACAGAGCCTAAATTAGCAATGTTTCATTTAAGCAAAAAGGTTATCTGACTAAAAGCATGCTTGAGAAAGTAGGCAAAAGGCTCTAAGAGTTTTGACTTAATTCCTAAGAACATATTCTGTATTTATATAATGGCTGCCCAGTTAAAAATGCCTTCAAGTATTATTAAAATAACCCAAGTTAGGCAAGTTAGATGAGGCAATTGGAATCTGAGACCGGCCTATCCAAGGTAAGAGAAACAAAGAAGTTTAACTATTCCATGTCCAAAGGTGTATAATAACTGATCTAGTAATACAGGTGGATTTATCTGCTTACACAACACAAAATGTGTCTTCATAAAGTACCAGAAGAAATAAATATTTACAGTGTTTAAATTGCCTTTAAATATCTCGTTACACAGGCAAAAAGCATTATTTCTCTTTTAATGTATGCTTAATAGTCTTCTACCTAAAGCTGTATTCTAAATATTAAATAAGTTAGACATCATGAAACAAAAATGCATTTCCTCTTTAGGAAATCCAAGACAAAAGTTTAATAGCAGACCCTTTCAACCAATTTTACTAATAAACCCGTATTTCTGTGAAAAATCAGAACATGCAAATTAAAACTAATTCAAATAAAAATCAGTTCAAGAAGTGCACCCTTCTTACACGCTAACATATTTCTTCAACTTTTCAGGTATTTCAGTATATATTTAAAATTAAAGAAGTTTTAGGAATATAACTTAACTTGCTCTATCAACATCAAGAACTGGCCAAGACCCTGAGGGACTGACCTAAGGCAGAAATAAGCTGGTGACTGACTGCAAGCTGGAAAAGGCAGACATACTCCAGTTTGATTAGGTCTGAAAAATCTCCAGAGCTATTACTGGGTGGCACCAGGCATTCAGCATGGAGTCACCTCTTGACCGAGAACAAAGACAAGCTGGCAGCTGCTTGCCATTCATATCTGCCAAAAAAAGCTGAAGGGGAATAGCTTAAGGAAAAAGAAAAAAATCTGATAAACAGTTGCAAGTCATAAGAGAACAACAGTCTGATTCTAAGCGCTAGTAAGCTGATATCTAAATCAGATTTTTACAGAGAGCCATCTTGAGAAAAATAAGCAGAACTGGAAGACAAACCAGAGAATAAAAGTCTAACATGTAAATTCAAACTGCAGCACTAGAAGCCATCACCTTCAATAATAAAAGCTTTCTTTCCTACACTAATTCTAACACACCTATGTGAAAGCAGGCTATAATACTTCCTCTTTTACAAGCCTTTCCTATTTGCATGAACAAGCCTCACATACTAACAACAAAGACTTTGAAATGCTTGTCTTCGAGAACAAAATTAATTCATATTACTGCCAAAGATTAAGTTGAGCTCTAATTTCTATATTAATCCTTTCCAGTCAAGATACTACACTCCTGCCCAAGTATCTTCTCCACAGGAGTCCACAACAGCAGCACATTATTAGGGATAATGCAGTACAACATTCAAAAAGCATCTTCAAATTGGGGGGTTTCCACATGTTACATTATGCTGACCCACACTCACCGAACCTTCAAAGCCTCAAATATTTACTTTTGACTTTGCCTTTCAAGTCTAAAGCTGGGGCATCTACAAACCAGGCTTTCATACAAAAGTGCTATACAAATGGAAGTACTTATAATCATTTCAGCAAATTAGTAAAAGCACTGTGCTCCCCATCAGTAGGAGAGATACTCAGCAGACTGCTCTCACCTCCCTGATGGTCTGGAGGAAGGGGAGGCAGCACAGCAGCTGTTCAGTGAGGTGGGAGCCCATTCTGGTACTTTTAGAAAAGTAGATTTCTTAGATAACATAAGCCCCTCACCAGGATAAGCAACCAATCAGCTCGGTGGAACAAATATGTAGGCAATACGTTCTCCAGTTCACATATAATGAAGTCTGCATATTTACTTGTTGAAGAAAACAGTCAGTGATTTTCCAGAAAAGCAGCTCATTATGTAAAACTAGTCTTCAGCACACTTAGGGTAACCTTTCAAGTCAATTCGGTGTTAATAGCCACCTCACACATGAAAGTAAGTTTCTCCATTCATTCTTGTATTTTTCCCAGGTTTATACACTCCATTTTACATTTTACCTTTGGTTACTCCCACACAGTAATATGACTTTATAAACTGCAGTAAAAATAAAACCCAAGATAATGCTCTTATGCTTATTCTACATTACCTTACAGCTGCTCAGACACAGCTCTCTAGCCCCAGTACAATTTTGATAAGCCAAGTAACTTTAGATGCTATTATCTTTTGATGATAAGACTTAGTTCTATACTAAACCCAGACCCATGAGAGACATTCCCCGCAAAGAAAGTGTCTGCCTAACTACTTGAATTTATTTTAGAAGAAAAAATTCAGCAAGTTATGACATCTCAAGGATTGTCAAAGCAAATCCAAACCCCTGCTGAGATGTATTTTCCATCTCCTTTTATCAAAGAGACAGCAGTTAGAAAATAAAAAAGGCATATTTACTTACATCAATGGAAATGCAAAAAATGGAAGTGTCATTGTCAGCCTTGCTGTCCATTCATCAGGAAGACACCACAAATATACAATTAAGCAAGTAATAAGATAAACAACTGAGGAGTACAGAAGAAGCCTTCCAACCCATAGTTTCTGCAGCCTCTGATTTTTTTCTCTAAATTCTTCTAATGTCTGTATTTCCTGCAAATAAACAGGTTCAGCCTTATTAGTGCAATTAGTAAGTAATTCTACGAAGCTGCCTTTAAATGTTTGCTAAAATCATCCCTATCAGTTTGATACTTGATTAGAAAAGTCAAGCAGCTTTTTGATAAATGACAATATTTGCCCAAAGATAACTTTCATAGCATATAAATACTCCACACTAATAAGGTTATATTATGGGCCACTTGCACCTTATTAGCAATTGGTAAGAAAGTTTAAAATTAGCACTTTTTCCCATTTGTAATGCATTAGTATATTTGGGACAAGTGAAAAATACCATATCTTATGAATGGCAGTCTTTACTATCACATAAGTCACTACTAACCATACTTGGCACTCTAAAGCTTTCATCAGGTACTTGTGGAATTTTAAATGCCTCTAACACTTTTCTACTAACATGGCAAATTGCTGGATCCTCTCCATCATTTCACTTGTTTTCCTTTCAGTACTTTCCTCACTTTAAGAGTGAAATCCTGAACATCTGTATGATGCTTCTGGTATGTTAATAAGTGATCTAGCAATGCTCTGCTACGTTAACCATTTTGACTGTATTTCAAGTGACAACAGAAGTACTCACACTTCCATTAAAAGGAAAACAAAGTATCAACAGCATATTTCAAAACTTAGTACAGACATCTGACACAAATGCTGGTGAAAAATCACAATTGATTACTGAACAAACTAAACAGTTATTCTGCCCCTGACCTTACTTACTTCCACTACAGTTACAACTTGTAAATACAAAACCATACATTGAAGCTTTTCTAATCCACCTGATGAACGGAACTTTGCATTAGTGACATTTGCCATTACATGGGACTTTAACCACTAGTTATAACTGAATTGTGTAATCAAGGCAGCTTCATATTCAGGCTCTCTAAATAAATATTTGCCCTGTAGTTTCTTACTATATATTATACAGTATTGGTATTTTTTAAATGACTAAACAGTAAGGGGAGAAAAGATAATTCTTCTGATACGCAGAATCTCTACTACTGGTATAATTACCAAAATAATTTAAAATTTCACAAAAGTATTTTACCTAATATGAGAGAAATACATGGCCAGTAAAAGGGAGTATATTTCTAAACAATAAATCAAACAAAACACCAAAAAGCAAACACATACCTTATCTAATTTTTCTAATACTTCTACAGTGGAAGGCTTTGCCTGCTTACAAGGGAAAGAACAAAGATATTAATCTCAATTTTAAAAACTCAGTATTACAAGGATTACTGCACATTAACAGTTTCTTAACAAAAGGATATATTCATAATAGATTAATAAATTATCTATTTTACATAAAGGTAGGAAGTTTTCCTACTTTAGTGTGACAAATAGAAGAGACTCTAATGAATCACTATTTTACAGATGGCATTACTCAACTGAAGGCTCCTCTCCTACATTACAAAAAATGAAAACCTATAATGCATGTGCAGCAATAATGAATATGTGGGTGGAAAGTAAAACAGGAACAGAATTGATGAGTGGCAGAAATAGGCAAAACACAGAGGCTATAGAGAGGAAGCCCTAACCTGAGTACTCCAGCCTTTTATTACTATTCATCCAGTAAAAGGACACATGGTGTAAATAAATCATAAGCAACTGCAAATAAGGGCTGTAATCACCAGTAAAATTCTCCATAGGAGCAACAGGAAATCCACCTTCTAGGAATCTTTCCTAATTTCTGAGAATTGTCAAGCCACAATCTTTCCCTGCCCTTCACACCACAAATTCAAAAACCACAGCTCGCACTTCATCACCCTGAAAGTGAGTTTTAATTATACAAAACTGACATTCCACCTAAAGATTCACCTTTAATGGAGTTTTGTATGGAAGGCTCTGAAGTCAATTGTTAATATGCAAAGGCAAACCCAGACTCAAAACGACTCTCACCCACCAGGAAAGTAGGCAAAAACCTCATGCCTCTTCTTCCTCAAACTTAGTACACCACTCAACAACCAACAAAAGCAGATAGGAAGACAGACTTGTACAGGAGTAAGTAACTACCAAACTATTTGTTTAAACAGACAGAAATGTATTCTGCATGTACCCACTTCTATCTAGGTCACCAGCCTTTCTAGTCACAGATGCTGCAATTTCTATCCCAATGATGCATCACAGAAGTATTTAGATTTACAGAAAGAGCTAAAACTGCATATTTTTAAGTTAACCAAGCCAGTGCCAGACTAGTACTGCAAAGGAAACAAAGGACAAAATCAGAATTTCACAGCTTAGTGATTTAGCAAAGAATACTATTGGTCATGATATTCCACTACTGGACTTCTAAGTGATATACTCACAGAAAAACTTTAGCACAATCATTCAGCCAGTATTAATAGTAAACATGTCCTAAGTACTCCCATCTTCTAGACTAAAGGTTATTACATTGTTACACAATGTTACTTACCCTCCATCTTGAAATTAATCCACCCATCTTCTATTGTGGACAAATGTTGGCAGAGCTATCAATCTTCTATGACAATTCACAGCTAGAAATAAAGCATTAAGCACTTAGCAGCAATGTCACAGCTAGAAAAAAAAGCATTAAGCACTTAGCAGCAATCTAACAACATAATCAAAGATTCTCAAATTCATTCCAACATCTTAAAAAAATCAAAATATTGTATAAAGCCCTTGTCTAGCTATCTACCTATCTGTTATTTTTAAATGCAGTTTTCTGATTCATAGGCCATCCTGTAAGACAGTTGATCAGATCAGATGTGGCCAAAGTTACTTTTATTTTGGAAATATTTAACCAGAGAGGAGTTCTGAAAAACACAGGTGCAAATGAACAGCAAAAAGAGCCATCAAAATATTCCAGCAGAAAAACAATTTTAAAAACTTAGTATTGGGCAGGATTATTTAAGATACTGATTTCCAGTTCTTTCCTCTGCTGTCCCTAAGCATAACTCAGTATTCCTTTTCAGCTGCCACTCTAGGCATTCAGCATTAACATCCTGCTCATGAGACAATTTCTCAAATAAATCTATTTCCTTTTTATGCTCTCATCAACAAGAACATGCTGTGTGCTCAGTTTTGAGTTCAAAGAATCAGTTTCAAAGATCTCACTTGCTATACAAAAGCACTACATTGGAAGGTCTTCCCTACACAACCCACGATGTAAACCCAGTCATCAGCACATCAAATGACTAAAACAATTCCAAAGGGGCAAGAGCAGCTCAACTCACCCCACACAAACCTGGAACCCATGAACAACATTAATTTGATGATCTGGGTCTAAGCTCCTGAACCAAAATTGTAGCAACCTTCCATTAGAAGATAGGTGAATCAAGTGAATCTTAGGATGGCAGGTTCTCTCTCTGGTCATTTAATACACAGGTTTTTTACCTATTGAACAAAAAAGTAACCAGTTCAAAACAACCTGACAGTAAACTAATGCTCAATCCTAACTAGGGCTCAAACCTTTTTCATTCTGGAATGAAACACTAACTGACCTAGCTAGACAGAAATGTATGTGATCATTATCTTATTAAGTTTCCTTTGGCCAAAAACTGATAGGTATGTTTCAATCCAAATTTGTTTCAAATTGTCTGAGGCTGTTAGAACAATTTGGATAAGATATGCACTGCTCACTGGTACAAACACTACTTAGTCTGGTAAGCTCCACACCTTTTAAGAAAGCCAAGGACTTCAGATTGGTTTCAGAAACCAATCCTTAAAGATAAGGAAATCCATATCAGAAATGCCACGAAAATGAAGCTAGAACAGATGGGCAAATTAGCTCCACTGCTGCCAAATTAGTAGCACAAAGGGGTGAGATATAGAAAAAGCAATTACCCCTTGGACTAGAACAAATTCTATCAATAATCAGTACTGCAGCAACTCACCTCAGTAAAAGAGCAGCTTTTTTTTTTTTTAAACACACAATCTAACACCAAGAATTTTACACAACTGAGACTTTGCAGATACAGAAGAGCTTTTGCATGATGGGTATTGCAGAAGATCTGAGCCTACACTTTCTTCCCAGATATTTCTACAGACATAGCTTTCATATTGTTTTGCAATAAAGATACTGTGTCAAATAACCAATTGTGAAGTCTGTAAAGGCAGTACAAGGCTCCAATGTTTCCCTAGCATTGCCACTGCCATTAGGAGCAATGGTAGCTCTCAGCTGTGGACATAGAGTGGCACAGAGATGCTCAAATGGCCTTTGTGTCTGCCATTCTCTTTCAAACCATAGTTTGAGAACCTCTCCACTAGAAGCATTAGAGGATCATTTGAGAATAAATTATCCATGAGCTATTGGTGACTCTGACTTACTCCAATAATACATTCACACTGCTATTGCTACATAAGATTTTTTAAACATCTGGCAAATACTTGGAAGAGAAACAGGTTCAACAAGTGTCACTATGCATGTGACTTTACAGGAGCTATGATGATGACAGGCTTTACAGATGCTGCTCTGCAAGTCTGCAACACTACTAAAACACTTCCCCAAAGAGGTATTAAGTGATTAAGGCCACTAGATTCACACTTACAGTTTAGTCACTGAATCCTCAGTGAGGAGATAGAAAATTTTCTATGATTACTATGGAGTGCCTCAGATGCTTTCCTTCCTCCCCTCTCTTCTTCTTGACATGACAACACAAATTGTCTTCAGCTGCTTCTAATCTCCTCCCTCCTCCTTACCTGCCACTCCACATACCTACCACTAATATCCTACTATTCACGGCAAGAGACAGTCCGCAAATTGCTTCCTTCCCATGCTCTAACCAAAAAACTTATTGCACAGGACTCTTCCCTTCTGAAGACTGCACTCTAGCACAGAGCTGTGCATTTCACTGACTAAGCAGTAGTGCAGTTGGACTCCTTTCCACACACATTATCACTGATGTAATACACAGGTAAGATAGCTGCAATGTGTCCTAGGCTTAAAACAGACAAAAGAAGCATTAAAAACACTGAACAGAGAAGCTTAAGAAAACACAACTACCAATTTTATTACCTGACTCTCTCAAAAAACATTCGCAGCAGCTCCTCTACTCCCAAAACATTTAAGTTACTTAATAAAAAGCAGAAGTGCCAGACTAAGAGACCAGGGCAGAAAAAGCTTCTCCTTTGAAAAAGCCATAAATTCACAAAGTCACCCACACCCATCCACCTACGTGGAGAAAATAGCTTCATGATCTCATTACACTTTTATCAAGTCAGTCTCAAATTTCTTCAGGCTTGTTAATGTTTTAAAGATTAAAAGTTTCCAAAACCTCAGTCGCCCAAGTAAATTTTAATAACTGACATGCATAAACTCAAGACTGAATAACATCAAGAGAAGACATTACAAGAAAAAGGAAGTTATAAACTTGTAATCAAGGCCTTGCATACAGACCTCTCCACTAAAGGAATGGGCAACGCTTTTGAAATAGGTCTTTTCTGCAAACTTAGTGATTCCACCTTAGGTAAGGATTTTTAGGTATTTACCATTACAAAGAACACAAATTCTACCCTTCAATTTGAATCTCCAGTTCTGCTCACACTTCACTCACAATTTACTGACATCACAAACTTCCACTGGGACATGAAAAGTTTCTCCAGCCGAGTGCCGAGGAAACAAGGAAACAAGCGAAACCAAAGCAGGAGCATCACCCACCACCTACTGCTGGCCTGCCCCAGACTACCTCAGCTACAACACTAAACTTTTTCCCATCTAAACTTCATTTGCGGCTGTTTCCGCCTGGAAGCATCCCACAAAGGTTCTGTGCTTTGTAGAGCCTTAAACAAAAAGGCAAATAGCTGCCACACGGACTGCACAGCGACGGAGCGAGCAGTGGGTGGGTCAGGCGCTCTTTTTTGAAACCCAACCCCTTGGCGGGCAGCGGAGGGGCGGCCAGCGCCGGGCCCGGCGGCAGGGAGGGCGCCGGCAGAGGTCAGCGCAGCCCCCGCAGCCGGGCCCGCCAGCCGCCACAGCCGCACGGCGCCCGCCGCCCTTCCCGCAGCCCGGGGCTGCTCCTCCAAGGCCGCACCGCGGCCAGGAGGGAGCGGGAGGGGGCACCTGCCGCCCCGTCTGCGCTCCGCGCCCGGGGCCGGTACCTGAGCGCTGTTACGGGGAGCGCCGGGCGCCCCCTCCCAGCGCCCCGCGCCGCTGTCCCAGCGCGGAGGCGCTCGGGCCGGGCCGCGCATCCCGCGCCATCACGTACCTGCCGCGGGCCGGGCCGCGCATCCCGCCCGCCGCCAGCGCCGCCGCAGGAGGAGCGCGGGCCCGGGCGCTGCTCCCACCAGGCCCCGCGCGGGCGCGGCAGCCAATCAGCGCTCGCTGCCGCGGGGCGCGCTGGAGCGGGGCGGGGCCGGGCCGGGCGGTGGCTGAGGCGGCGTTGGGCGGTGCCGGGAGTGCTGGGGCTGAGCGGTGCCGTACCGGGCCGTACCGTGCTCACCGTGCTCACCGTGCTCTACCGGATCGCACCCGCCGTGCCGTGACGCGCCCGTGCGCCGCTCCCGCCGCGGGCGGTGTCCCGGGCGGCTCTGGTGTCGGAAGGCGCTCACCGGCAGCGCGGCCGGGAACGCAAAGCCCGTCTTCCTGCGGCTCTCGCTGATCCCTGTTACGGCAAATAAAGGTGTTTTAATGCGAAAATGAGGAACGTGCGGGTCGAACTGTGGCGTGGAGGTTTGCAGGCCTCCTGACACTCGTGTCCGGCCCACGAAGCAGTGCTGACACAGGCGCCGCTGGGTGAGCGTTCTGCGGGCCGGCGCTTTGTCCCCTTGACAAAGCAAAGCACAGCAAAGGGCTGCTCTCACTGTCCCCTCCGTTCCAGTCGGCATGTGTTAATGTCTTTGGAGAGAAGCAGAACTCTGAATTTCTTTAAATACTGTAATAACAATGTCCTCTCCCTTGGTGCTGTATTTCCATCAGCTTTCTTAGGTCGCTGACACCCATCCCTTGCCTCATGCCGAGAGGACACAGGAATAGAGAATCAATAATCAGTACTTGCTGTTTGCACTCTCTGACATGTTCAGAAGTTTTATCGCTACAGTAACAAGTACATGTGCATAGATGTGGAACAAAGTGCCTTGTAGTAAAAATCCCTATGCAAAAGTCGCACATCTTCAGCTGGCCCTGAATTGTTGAACTTGTTGTATCTAACAGTGCATCATAATACAGCCTGTAAATGTTGGGTTTTTTCCAGTTGTGATGGGCTGACCCTGGTCAGGAGGTAAACACACAACATCCCACTCATTCCCCCTCAGGAGGGTGGGCGAGGTAGTAGGGGAAATTAGAGAGCTCATGGGTTGGGTTAAAGGAAACTTTCATAAGTGAATGAAAGGTTAAAAAAATAATGCAAGGGTCCCCCCTTCCACCTTCTTATTCTGCAATCCCAGTTTTATTGCTGAGCATGACATTATGTGGTATGGAATATCCCCTTGGCCAGTTTGGCTGTGCTGTCCTGGCTGTTTCCCTTCCCAAAATTTTTGTTTGCTCCCAGCCTACTTTCTAAGGGACCAGAGCATGAGAAAAGGTGAAGCCTCGATGCTGTGCAAAGTCCTGTTGAGCAATGGCCAAAGCAGCTGTTCTAGTCACAGAATACAAAACATAGCAGTGTATGGGCTGCTGTGAAGAAAATTACTTCATCCCAGCCAGACCCTGTACATGTACTCAGAACAGGCAAAGCTTTTAAGCCAGGAGAGGACAAAAAAACTATCCCACCACCTCTCCAGACAACACAATCACCTTCAAGCTTTAAGTGGTAAAGCTGCTGAGTCTCATCATCTGCAAGCATTCATTTGTGGTCTGGACATTAGGAAGTTGATCCTTTTAGTTCCTGTCAGTGTTCAGTGTGAATCTTGCTGCTCTACATGATTACATTATCAGATAAGTAATAATTTTAGCTGAGAATCGTGGTTTAGAACTGGCTTCAAGTCACTTCATTCATATCAAAATAATGGTGGTCAATGGAGAGCCACTGATTCTGCTGGAAATACACTGCTATTGAGCACAGAGGTCACTTACATAGACAACTTCATTTTTCTCATTGAGGCCTAGTCTATTCCTCCCTTTCTAAGTGGAAAAAAAGACTCAGTGACTGAGCCTCTCCCACTCTTCAGGTTGCACTTTAGAGCCACTTCTACTGAAATCCATGTAACAATCATTATCATTTTGCTGAGAGGATATATTTTTTTGTTTCAGATCAATGGTCCACTTCTGGCTTTGATACTTCCAAGTGGTGTGTTGCTGGACAGAAGCTGATTTAAATCTTCATTTTTAAGCTAACACATTGAAGTGTGCTGACATCTTTTTCCATAGTCTAGCATCATACACACTTTAAATAAATGCAAATAATGAAGATACCATGTTTAAAGGCATTTGAAAATCCTGCAGGCAATAGTCCTGCAGTGTCTCCAAGAATCTGCTGCATTTTTTTGCTTTTTTCTTTTTTCCAGAAATGTCATAAGTACTTTCAAGTCACAGCAAAATTGATTCCTGGTTCAGGCTTCAGAATTGTGAAGGAGATCCCAAACTCTGCTTCTGTCCTTGGAGCCCTTTGTAGAGGTGGTTTTTATGCAGGCCTCTGCCATGAAGTTCTAATCATTGCTGTTCAGTTATGGATCCCTATAACTGGTAGTTTAAAAAAAAGTGTTGTTAGCTACCATTACCGAACCTTACATGCAGATGAGCCTCTCAGCTGGGTGATGTTATACAATAGCATGCAGCTCCCTGTTTGCTAGGCACCAAGATCTACCTAAAAAAATTATGCCCTTGCAACTGCTGAGGATAACAAAACTGAGTATAAAAACATAACTTTGAATCAGCCAGCTTAAAATTTTCATTAATCTGGTTCAAAACTGCCCCCTACAGAGTATTTAAAACTCTTAAATAGATTCCCTTCAAAATCCTTCATTATCAGTGGGATTAGTGTTTAACCTGACTTTGCATAACCACTCTAGCGATAGAGTACATCTTCAGAATTTTCCCCAGCATCATAGGCACATTTAGCACTTCCTATATGCAGAACACTGAACAATCAACTTATTTAAAAAAACAAACAATAAGCTTCTTTTTGAATGTTATATATGTGTATATATTTGGAAAAGCAATAAAGGAAGTAATTCTTTTTCATCAATTCATGGAAGTACATATGCAATTCATAACTTTTTTGGGGGCATATCTGTAGTTAAAAAAATCTCTACTTAGCTCTTAACTGATGTGGCTGATTATGATGAATCAAACTATTTTCTTGTCTTGTTTTGTTGCAAGTTCCAGTTAGGACTGGGACTGTGAGAAGAGCAAGAGAAAACTCTTTGTATTACAAGGGACAGATAGAGCCCTAGTAGAGGGAATTGCTGAGCTGAAAGGAGTTGAGGCTTGAAGGTAGATATAAATTGGTAGCTGCAAAAAGGCTTACAACTGGATTAACCAAATACATTGTGCTTAATTTTTGTCATTCAAATAGTTTCAGAGCATACAAAAAAGGTGGAACTCCTAAGCTGGAGTTACTTCAGTGACATATTTTGACAAGATGTGCTTTAAAAATGTGCTCTACAGCAAGAGCACTGGGAAAGATATCCTAGTTTCGATTTAATTTTTCATATGTAATAGTATATTCTTCTTTTGATGTTCTGATCCAGCTGTACTATTTGCAGTATTCAGATGTCTGTATTCTTACAGTTGCCTCCAGTTCCCTAAGCTTTTTGGTATTTTATCATGTAGGGCATTTGGATGCTCCATCACTTTCATTAAGTCCTTTGCATCTGATTCTTGCCAGAAAATTATTACCTCAAAAAGAAATATACCTCAAAAAGAAAAGGTGTAATATCAAGTGAAAGGCTCATATAAAAATCTCTTAGCAGTTGCATACAGTCATTGGAAAAAGCCAAGATCAACTTTTCCACTCCATAAAATATTCTTGTTGTGATTAAGATCTTTGCTTTTGGTTAATAATATTTCTGTTATTATTACTACTTACTTTTGTTATTGCCATGGCAACTGTTACTGTTGCTCTTACTCTTGGTATTGTTACATAACAATAACTGTGGTTAGTTATTATTACAATTGTTACTATTATTATTTCTATGGTTATTTTACTGATTATTGTTCTGTCACAAATGCAGACATTTTAAAGTGTTTAGTTAATTAATTAAATATATATATATTGTGTTTTAAACCTCTTGGTTGATACCCTTTTATATACTTGGAAGGCAGTCAAGCTTAAAGTAGAAATGAGAGGCTCTTCTTAATTCAGAGTGCTGTACATCTCTGACAATATGTTTAGGAACATGGTTAAACTTTTGATTATTTTTGTGGAACAACGAATTAGGCAAGTGATTTCTTATAAAATACTAAAGTTAATGTATTCTGCCATTAAGATCCCATATACAAAGAAAAGAAGCCTAGTGTGAAATTGTCACACAAGAAGCAGAAAGATGATTTTGCCTCTGTTTAAGTCATGCTTCAGATAATGTATGAAATTTTAGAGGCAGTTATTTTATACGTGTAGGTACCTCCTGTGATGGGCATGGCTTCAAGCTTCTGACCCTTTGATGGCTACAATGAGTAATTTCTGTCTATAGTTATAAAATTACTGTATAGACAACAATTTAATGTTCTGTTAAAAAAAAAAAATACTAAATCAATTTTACCTAGCTTCCAAATGAAAGTGTAATTCTCACTGAAAGTATTTGAGCTGTACCAATACCTAAGTCAGTTACGTTTTTGCTTCCTGGAGAAATTTGCTCTTTAAACAAATAAGAATTCTGATTGAACAAGATTTCTCCTATATAATAAACATGTAAGTACATCCTTAAATTTTATTAACATCTATTTCCTTGAAGCTAAATAAAATAAAGAATACTTTACAAAAGCCTTTTTAATATGTTATGCCTACTGGGCAAAGTTGAAACCACCCCAACAAAATGCAGGCCAAATTATGAAGTAATTTGAGTGAAACTTCTGTTGACCTTAAAAGGATTTTTACTTGATTAAGAATAATGGAATTTGGAACCAAGTAAATGTGATTCAAGGGGTGAATGAGAATGTGTTGTTACCACAGCAAGCCTTCCTTCCAGGCAAGTGCAGGAAGAGTGTCCCATTTCTGCTCAACCTGACTGCATTTTAATGCTTTCTTATTAGTCAAGCTGGAGGAGACAGGCAATGAGAAGGAAAGTTCTAATTAGTACATATATTTTGCTTTTGATAACTGTTCAAATGGTAGATAGAACATTACCTACATTGAATGCATTTTGTACATACTGCTGATTGTTACAAGAGCTTACTTTAATGAAGTATTAAATTTGCATATAAAATTGTTTTCAGTAAAGTATGAAGAACTGGATCTGCTAATAAGACTTGTTCTGGTTGGAAGCCAAACGGAACCAAGAGTCCCAGAATGCCAGAAATAGGACAATAAATATTTTTGGCACAATTTCAAAGGTGCATAATGCCAGACACAGACATGTAAAAGTAATGGCAAGCTCTACAGAGATTATAAAAGAAATAAAATCACAGTTCGTAATTCATATAATCATGTTAAATAGAAGGGTTATAAACCAATTCTTATAATAAAATCCACATGTAAAAGTATCTATGATTTTATTCAGTTAAAGATGACAAATATTAGGGCTCCCCTTGAAAGCAAATACATATCTTGAAACCTGAAGAACAATGAACAGTTGCTTTGTGTTCATATTTAATGGTATAAACTCTCCTAGTATTTTCATGTGTGATTTTCAAATAAATTTTCAATGAATGCGAAATTTTTCAAGTGTTCAGAATTTTAGGACATATTGCAGCTACTAAGTATCCTTTACTACAGCTATGACTGCTTCAAGTTTAGATAATTTAAGATCTGAAATTACAGTCCCATCACGTGCAAAACTCCCAAGCAAAATTACTTTTCTCATGGTATGTCGTACTAATAAATGTCTGAAACAGAGCTTGAATTAATGACATTAGAAGGATGTCCAAAATATTCCCTTTCTCAAAATAAATGAAATTTATTTCATTAAATGCATTTAGATGTTGGACAAAAAGCAGAACTTCTACTGTAATCACTCAAATAACTTCAAATGATAGGATTCAAAATCATTTCAAGCCTCCTTTGGCTACATAGAGGTGCTTAGATAAAATTAATGTGTCTTGAATTTTAAAAACACACTTGGGATCTGGCATTTTGGAGCAGTGTTTTGGGGTTTCATTCCACATTTTCAGGGTGCTCTCCACACTGTAGTTGTAAACTAACCCATAATCAACCAGTGAAAAGCAAGGCCAATGATGGAGGTGTAATGAGTCAAAGGTAAAATGCAGATGAGATGTGGGGAAAGAGAAGAATTTGGAATAAAACTTTAGGGGTTTAGGCAAAGTAAACCAGAAAAGAATGTGTTAGAAAAGGCTGATTTTCCAGCAGAAGCAGCACATTAATTTGAGTCCTACTGAGAATAAAGGGAGTTACTAGAAAATACAAGTAGCATGAAGTGAAGTCTGGGACTTTTGTTTTAGGACAAAATACATTTTTTTGTTCGATCTAGGTTTTTTTTATTAAGTTATATACACTTATCAATACTAGATCAATTATTTTATGCCAGAAAATCAGAAAAATTTGCTGTAATATATTTTAGGTTTCTCAATGATCTAAATTCTTTGTGAAGAATGGTAGTTTTACACATTCAATACACATTTCAATAACTTCTCTTTAAGACAGATAGGTGCTAATCTCAAACCTATTAGCCTAAAGTACAATGAAAACTCAGTTACTCTCATTGGTAGCTGCCTGTCTTAGCAACTTGTTCTTCAAATCATCACAAGCTCCCTTCATTTTCACAGGAGTTCTAACACCATAGTACACTGAGAAGAACTGTGAAAAATAACTATATTTGGCAAATTGATAATTAAGTAGAATTGTCTTATTGTTGTCTTCTTGATGGATGCTTTTTGTTTCTTTCCTTATATATAAGATATATACAGTTTGGTGCTGTCTCTGTTTTATGTTTGAATGACCTATGGCTACCAAATTAGATCCTAGGATTCCTGGGAGCTTCCACAGCACTATTATCCCTCTCCTATTATAGGATATAGTAAATTATACCTCTCTGATATATGCATTGATAAATAATAAGCTTTTCTATTTGAATTGTTTGCTTACTCTTTGATTTACCAAGAAATCTTTCAGAAAAGCTTCAGGTGGGATACTGCAAGGGATCTGATTTTCAGCAAGTGCTAATTGTCTATCTTGACAAATATTTGAAAATCAAGGGGGTTTAAATTTAAAGAGCAGAGGAGTCCATTCATACTTGCTAAGTATTTTTTTAAACTCGGCCTATGCATCTTCCTATTTTTTCCCAATTTTTAGGAAAATAACTTCTGAGGTATGTAAATTATTTTCCCTTTTTTGTTATAATATAGCTTTAAATTAACAGCCAAAATAAATCATTACATTATTGCTGAGAAAAGTGCAGGCACCACACATATTTCTAACAATCTATAAATGCATTCCTACAAAGTTGTTTATTGGATAAGTCTGGCCATAAATTGGCCAGGACACAGAGCTTTATATGAAAAAAGCAGAACATTGAACAAAAACGTTATATGTCCATGGTATTAGATTTAAAGTAAAGTAACCACAAACTCCTAAACATGAATCCCAAAACTCACAATCTTTATAATGAAAGGGAAAGACCACATCATATAACTGTCTTAGCCAGGCAATTCGGCATTTAACTTGTTTATTTTTCAGTTAAACAAAATCCAAATATCTCCAGGGAAGACAATGCTAATAACAAACATAACCACATAAGCTTTGTATATGAAGTTCAATTTTAGCTTTAGTAGGGCCTATCAAATTGGAAATTGTAGTAAAAAGCCAGTAAAACTTAATCAAATTCTGTCACAAGGATAGATTGGGCCTTTTGGTTTTACCCAGTTTTCTCCAGAATTTCTGGCCTGATCATGAGTCCTGAAATACTTGCATGTTCCTTTGATAATCATCTTAGCTTTGTAAATAATTTACCATATTCTTAGTAAGGAAATTCTTAATAGAATAAATCCTGCTTAAAACATTAATTAGCCCATTAGAGAAAATGAAGTATATTTGCCTGTTGTTTTTCTGGTGATATTAAGAGTTTTCTTGAGTGTACGAATCCCTACTGGTATAGCTGGTATAGTTGTTGATTTCCCTAAGAAAAGGAACAGTCTGCTGGTGGAATAGCCACCTGCAGCTTACTGATTTTAAAACTCTCCTGAAGACACTTCTTTAGCAGAAAAAGTATATGCATTAATTAATTAATTAATGTATTTCTGTAATATTGACACTACATAATAATTTGGATATAGCTATAAATTCTTTGCTTTTTCACACTGTACCTAAGTGCTTTTATTACACTGGCCTCATCTTCTATTCTTTAACATGTGCTTTCCTCAATTCAGGAATTATGTTTTCTCTTTTTTCTTTTTTTTTTTTTTTTTTTTGAGTGTTGCATGAAATTATACCCTAATCTTTCATCAGTCTGGGATATTTTATCTTCATACTTCCCCAGAACTTGTTAGGGTTCTACACAGTGGTAGGGATCCACCCCTAAGGCAGGACTGAGACCTGCTCATTCCCTGACACACATCTTCTAAATTATTGACAATTTTAATTGATTTTTTCAACTCTTGTCCCTTGCAGTGTTTGAATACCAGCAGAGTTGAAGGATGGAATATGCTTTTATCTGTGCTGCTGCATTATCTGAACGGTGCATTGGTCTAGGAGATTGTCCCATCCATCTAATTGTGTAACACCTGAGCCTTCCAAAGCAACAGCTTGTGTTGGGTGTCGTAATGAAGAAATTCCAGAGATTCTGACTTTTAGGAGCAGACTACTTGAAGCATTAAATGGAGGCACTTAGAACTGAAAATGTTAAACATCTCAAAAATTGAAGACTCCTCTGCTCCAAAATCATCTTCGGACATTCGGAACTTTCCTCACTATCTCCTTGCTTTATTGAAAGGGTTTTTTTAATTATTAGCTTACATCATATTGCATACAGTTTTACATTTTGAACTAAATTTTGTCTTCAGATGAGCTGAAGACTGCTCTTTGAGTTCAGCAGAATTTTGTCCAAGGTTATCTACAGCCTCTGTGGTAGAGCACAAGGCTTCTCTCATGACAGAAATCACAGAAAAAGCCTTTCTAAGTTTCAGAGAGACCCTAGAGTAAGGGCTGCCACCCTCATTCTTTACCCCAGATCTCAAACAAGAGAAAGGGCACTTCCCTGGTGCTCATAATTGTGACAGCTCTCATGGCACGTATATAAAATATTCTCATTTCCAGAAAGACCTGTGTCTCATCTACTTACACATCCACCAACCAACAGTTCCTTCAGCTCATATTACATCTCCCAGAAAGTCATTTTGGTTAACTGTGAGAACAGACAGAAGAACAGGATTAACAGAGGTTGGAACCCCTTCATCCACAGCCTCAAAACCAGACTGGTGCCAAAACCAGACTCAGGACACTGGTCCCCCACTTTGGGCCTGAGCTGGTCTTGCCCTGCTGTGGTCAAACACTACAAGGGAGACTTTAATTCCCAGCACACGGGGAAAACCACTTATCTACATGTCAGAAATGTTTTGAGGAGATGATATCTAATTAATTGTGCTTTTTAAATCTTTGTCTTTGACATGAGAATTCAGTGATCCACCACCTGCATACAATTAAGAGCAGCAGTTTGGTAAAATAGGGTGAGGAACTTTTAGTGGGTGTTTATAGGTTAAAAGCTTCAACCTCTCTTTTAAATTAAAAAAGAAGTAGAATAAATAGTAATTGCTAAAAGATAATTCAAATTCAAAATTCCCTGAGAAGAGGGAGATCTTATCCTGGAAGCTTCAAAATGCCAGGCATTCAGAAGACCTCTGTGTTCCAGTATCACCAATAATGAGAGTGGGAAGCTGCTCTTTAAAATTTTAATCTGAGAAGAAAAAAATAAATCAAGTTGCATTAGCATTTTTTAGCTGCTTGATAGCTTAAAAACATTCCAACTAAAGGGTCTAGATTGAGGTATGTGAGGCAAAAACAAATATTTCTCCATAAAATGGCTACACTAGCATAAAGAGAAATACTTAGTAGACTCAAGGTGGGAATTCAGGGAATAGTATTTTTTGCTTTTTTAACAGGAAATACTGTTTAGGCATTTTATATAGGGGGTTCTGCATTTGAGAAGGGATAATTTGCTCTAAAATATGTGGGCAACAAGCCTAAATTCTCTAATTGAGTAGTTTGCTTATAACCCCAGGCCATTAGGTGAATGTAAACTATTACAGGCTTAGTAAGAAAATAGTCCCATTAGGATTTTTGTATTTGTATGTGGTTGTGGGTTAGTGTGACTGTTTCCAAAAGGATGGATTAATGAAAAGGTCTTTTTTTTCTGAATTTGCAAATACTCACACTTTTTGAAATACCCACTCAAATTAAGCTGGAAATTTATTTTTTTATTATTCTATCAAAAAATACCAGATCAAGGCTTAGCTATTAATTTCAGTGTGAGTTATCTAGGATAAATCACAGGTATGTTTGCAATCTTTACAAAACAAATATTCCTAATGAAATAAATCATTCAGGTTTTTATCCATATTTCTTAAATTGGTCCTTAATTTTAAGTGCCAGCCATTAGTGCAATAAAAATGTCCTCTGGGAAAACCATGGTCTTTCTGGAAGTGTTTTTAGCCTTCCTGCTTTGTACATTTGCTTCAACTGCTACTGCTAAGGTGTCACACAAGCTGCTTGTAGACTCATATTTCTATAAGAAAGGAGACAACTTTATGTGCAGCTTCTTTTATACTACTAGTATTAAATCTTGGACTTTTCACTACATAATACATCTCTCTGTTGTATAGTCTATTGCTTTTCCTGTTCCCAGGCAAATTTTAGTCTATTGCTTTTTTTTTTTTCCTGGCCACTCTATGCACATAGTACAATAAGATGTTAAGAAGAGGAAACATATTTTCAATTAAAAGTAATAGTAATGGAAGATCTACATATAAAGATATATTAGAAGTCAGCTCTGAATTAATTGTCAACTTTCAGCATTCTGCCTCCATTTTACAAAACCTGAGAACCAAGAGTTATGAGAAACTACAAAGTCTATTAAATGAGGAAAGTCCTGTAGTGGATTTGATGCAGGAAAAGGTAAAGAAAAAGTACTTGTGTCAATGGTGCCTAAACTCCAAGGGGAAAATGTGATGGCAGAGATAGATAATTCCACAAATGAAACCAAGGAGGGGTGTAAGTTGCTCAGCATCCCTTGGACTCTAGAAAATATTCACCTAGCCTTAGAAATGCCTGAAGACTGTTGCAGTGTTCATAGGAGTTGACCAGTTTATCAATACAGTAGGGACTGTAATGATTCAAAGAAAGAAGCTCAAATCAGAACATTTTTGTATCCAGGCCAAGTAAAACTGAAATTATACACTGGAAAAGGAAGCTACACACTGAAAAAAAAATACATACAATCTGCTTGCTTGGGGAATTAGAGGGAATAACCCCAAGTGCAGCTTCCTGTAGAATTAGGAAACTATGTAAAGGGGATTTATTAAAAAATGAATGGTCACATGGCTTGTATTGTTTCTCCTATAACATCAAAAGATTTTAAGTTGATGATGTTTCTCCATTATACCAGCAATATGAGGGATTTTGTCCATCAAGTAAAAGAGTGATAAATAAGTAATCCAAAATGTTAAAAGCACTTCAAGTCCAATAAAATAAAGCAAAAATAAAACAAAATACTCATAGGAATGCAATCAGGAGGGAGTGCTATGTGCAATAGTGTTGCTCTGACTATATCTGGAAGACCTGATGTAGATGGCAAAGAAAACAGTAAAGGGCAAAAACTGAGCATTATAATTTGAATAGGTTACCAGGATACCATTTGAGGGAAAACATGAAGATTTCAGAATTTTTTTTAAGGCAATCTTCTTGCCATAACATTCAATCTTTTCTACTCACACAGAAAGTCCTCCACAGGCATTCCTACACCCTCATCCTTCCTGTCCCATACTGTGTGCACAAAGCCTGGGAGCTTGGAAATTCAAGTGTCCCAGGTCTCAGTCCCATGGCCTGGATCCACATGATTCACAGTCACAGCCACCAGCAATTGCAGTGAAAGGGCAAGGTTCACTCACAGCACCTCTAAAACCCTGTCAGTGCATGCAGCAAGCAGGTCTGCCATGTGGAGGTGGACTGTGTTCACTGCACATAGATCTCCAGAGAAATTATTTACTAAGCCCTTGCACATTGCCACTCAGGATGTGGGAAATAAGAGGCATGTTTATTGGTCAAAATGGAAAAAAGCACATACCTAATTTGAGGACAGCTCTGCTAGTCTTGTTTGTCTGACAAAAGGCTTTAAGATTGGGGTTTATTTTTCTACTTTAGAGAAAACAACATATTTTTTACTAATACAAGAACTTAAATTTTGGTGTTAAAATTTTCAAGCCTTGGTCAAAGACAGCTAGAGGATTGATTGGGTGTGAACAGTGTAAGTCTGAGCATCAGGGACAGTGTGATCTAGGAGGTGTGGGAAACATTAGCTCTATGAAGTACTATTTGCAGTACCAAAATGAAGACTAAAACTCATATCAGAGAGTTTGATGGCTGTAATTACACAAATTCAGGTAGTTTTCCTGGAGTCATTGATTAATTTCCACTTGTTCATTTGTTTTTCCTTTCCTGCCATCAAGATTCACCTTCAGCACCATTTTAGGCCATAGCTTTTGCCATAGACCAATACAGCTGGTCACAGGGTTGTCTCTCCAGAAGAAATTAGAAAACTGAACATTGAACCCTGAACATAAGAATAAATGAATGTTTTAACTTCATCAAACACTCTTGAATTTCCTGCAGTACAAAGAGGCTGTGCTGGTAATGGTTGTCTGCAAAAGACTACTGCTCTGAGTCTGATATCTTACTTAAGAGCTGTCCCACTCTCCCCAGAAGAGAAAGTGCACTGTGAACACTCATCAATTTGCCTCTGATGGTACTTCTGAATTTCCCAGCCTCAGGTTCTTCCCATTCATCTGACCAACTGAGAAAAACCACTCTACAGTGACACAGAAATATCTCAGTTTGATGCAGATGTCTCAGTTGTGATGCAAATGTCGCTCTCCTTTAGCTTTGCTGCCACCTCCTTTCCTATTCCCCACCTCCCCATTCACAATCTGCTTGTCTCTTTCAGATGTTCTAGTGTTTGGACAAATTCTCCTCAGCAGCATTTGAATCCTTTCTTCCAGTTGTTCTTTTGCCTGTCCTACTATAAATATTTGCAAAACAGGGAATTTGGACCACATATTGCAAAATGCCTGCAGTCATTGTATGTGTGAGGATCAGGTTCCATATGCAGATACCACAAAATTTTCTAAGATACATTAATTGTTCAAGAAGTCTGAATCAAATAGCAATAATCAGTTAGCCTTAGAAAGTAAATATTATGAAGCAAAATGTAATAGAGGCAATGGAGACTAAATTTTGTCGAGAAAATAATAGATATTTATTTCCTTCAGAAGTTTTATGAAGGAAATTCCACATTCTGGATACCTCTGAAAATCAAACTACATCTCACTGTGAAATGAGATGCACTTAGTTGCCTTCTCTCAAAAGTGTTTTTAATTGCCCCATATAATTTCTCAGTGAAGATTGCTCAGGGCAAGCTGAAACAAAAGAAAACGTTGGCTATCAATAATATTTCAGTCTAAAACATATATGGCAAAGCAGTGACATGGCAGGGATGAAGATTCACAAACAAATTAATTTTCAATAAAACCTCCACTCTATTTCTACAGAATTCCACATTATTTTACCCCGGCTCAGCTTTTGCACAGCTACCCTGGGGATGAGTTTGAGCTGTGGTGTGAAAGGAGGGAGCCCTGGAGCAAAGCTGCCTTGGTGGCTCTGAGCAGGTCTCAGCCTGGGGACATTCTCCATGGGACACTCTGTCTTTCAGTAACTGGGAGCTGCTGTGTGCTGTGCTGCCCATCCGTGATCTTGTTCCACTCTTAATCCCTTTTTAGCCCTTTTGACTTGAAATCTTAATGTGCTTGTAGCTTTAAAGTGTTCTTTGGGATTATGTTTAGAGAACAATGAATTCACAAGAGAGTTGATTTTAAAAGTTGATTTAAAAGGCTGGGCATAAACCTTACCTACTACATAGTCGTATCGTGGATACAGGAACTGTATCTAGCTTAAACCCAGGGAAGAAAGCCCCAGGATCAAAGCCAGACTTTGTAGACATATTTAATTATGTATTACTGGTAAAGCAATAAAAGCTTACAATATGGGCTCTATTCACAAAAAGGACATTGTTTTGTCATGTTCTTCTTGTAAATTCCTTATGCATGACTCAAAGTGTCATTTTACATGAGATTCATAAAGACAAATGTCAGTTCTACATGGGTGTACCAACGTGTTACAGAGTTTAATCAAAAGCAAATGTGTATGCTGAAATCATATGTGTCATTAAGAGCATTTTTGCCCATAAATCGAAACTCCTATTATGGACAACAGACTGAGCTCCTATGCAATAAAGCTGCACTAGGCCTTCTGCATTTCCTGGGAAAGTTTACCAAATCATTTCAGAATGCAGTTGTGAAACACAGTGTTCTATAGGGGAACTATTATCTCAGGGAAGTACTTCAGGAAGAGTCTGCATACTAAGCATTTGTAATTCCATTTCAGGTACTGTCAGAGAAAAAGGTCTTTAACAATGTATGGCACCAGAGACCATCATAAGAGTTCAGGTTTAGTCTTTGTTAAAAAGGCTAAAGTAGCTAGTGGGTCAGAAACTTTGGCTGAAATAATTAGGAGCTATGTTATTAGGGGAAGAGTTGAAGGCCAATAAAACAAGGATAGGTAGATGCTGAAGTATTGTGAAATAGAACACTGACAAAATGCTGAACAGTAACTTTCATACCTATCACAGGGAGGCATCAATGCATCACAACTGCATTGGAAAAATTAATAGAAAGCTTGCTTTTGAATGCTGCCTTATGGCAGCAGTAAATTAAAATAAACCAGAATCTTTAAAAGTATTAGTTACAGAAACAATAATGGTCAAATATGAACTTAAAGGAAATAGAAGTGCTATAATTCTTCCTGTAGCACATATAATCTCCCAATTTATTATGCTTTATAACCACACATCACCTAATTTCTGTTAGCAAATAAATCAGAATTTACTGGTAAAGAAATGCAAGTAAGTAAATAATAATGAGATGAAGATTACCAGAGGAAAATCAGCACCTGAAAGACAAAAGAACACATGGCTTGTTTATATTTTTAATGCATAGTTAGAAAGTCTGAAAATATCACAGACATCCAGGAAGCAAACTGATAACATGCATTCAGAAAGGAAAAGCAAGCACATGTCACTGTGTTTTGTGAAACACTTTTTCTAACCTGCATTCCTCACGTATTACTGACATGTGTTGACTCTGCACATGAAACTGTCTATTGTGAAAGAGGTACCCAGGGAAAATCAAATGGTTATTAATACTAATGTACAGTATTTGAATCTTAGAAAGCAAAAAGCACTCAGAGTTAGATTCTTACTTCTGATCTACATCTTTGTTGATTCCACTATAAAGTATTTTATTGCACAATGGAGCAAAAGCCAGACTCTTGATTCCACTTGCTATTTCTGATCCTCTGTTTTTTGACTGCTTAGTGGAATTTAAAATTTAAATTATCATTCCCACCAGTTCCCACACACAGACATGTTCTTATGGGGGAAATATTTGCCCCACAGGATAACACCGTAGGGATCATACTCCCTGAACACTTCCCTGCCATGACATCTCCCTCTTCTCCCACCGTGTGTATTTCCCCAGATTGAGAACTGTAAGGACAGAAAAAAGTTTTAAATAGTGGTGGTGATCATCTCCCATCTCTACAGAGAAAGAGTCAAGTTCAGAAGTTTTTTCTTCGTTTATGGAGCTGAAGATGTGACCATGGTGAATAAAAGTAATTCCCTACTGCCAGTGAAGATGTGGACTGATCCCTGCATTTACCCACTGAGGATTGTTTCATGCAACTTTTATATAGTTGTTACCAGCAGTCAGCTTTCTTTCACAACATTGGCTCTCAGGATAACCCAAGTTTGGGTTTCCTGCTGAGCAAAACCAGACAGAAAGCAGGATGTGGTGCTAAGGTGCAAGGCAGAAACTGGGAGAGCTTGTGGGGGGCAGCTGAGTGACACCCTCACATGGATCAGAGCATCGTGCAGGTCTGAAAAATGCATCCATCCTGACTTAAAGCCCTTTACATATGTAGGATCATTTTGGTGTGTCTGGGAGTTGTTCCCACTTAAAGTATCATCAAAGTGTCCATTCTGAAGGAAAATTATCTCTTGTTTTACATGTCACTGGCACCAGATCTAATTTGTTGCTATAGAGTGTAGGGATGGATTTCCTTGTATCTCCACAGGGAAGTGTTTTCTTTTCCTTTTTGCTTAGAAAAAAATTGCATGCAAATCATATTAGGGATTTTTTCAGTCTTTCGTTTCTTTTTTTTCTCTAACCTGAGTTAGAATTCAGCTCAAGTATATGTAAATGATCCCACAGAAAACTAAATATAGCAACAACTGAGAGAGATTAGATGAGACTGTGTGATGTTTTTGTGAGCTGCAATTAGACAGCCAGCAGCTTCCCTTGTAAATACCAGACTTTAAAGGATAAAAGGCCAGTGAATGTTTCCTTCAATAAAGTGCCTTGGGAAAAAAACACTCTTTGCTTGCCAAGTGGGCTCGAAAATAATTTCAGATGGCTCATTCCAAATTCATTGTATTTTTACCCATGTGTGAATGCAAATTTTTAGGAATCACTAACAGGTTTGCTTTTCCCCCCCAAGTTAGAAAGAGTTACAGCATAGGAGGATTCTTCTTGGGGTGAAATTTCCTCCTTCAGCAAGGGGCTCACCTAGGACTGTGCCTTGCCTACACTTGTTAAAGCTCTCTTTAGGTGCTTTGGGGTGTGCTTGACCCTTGAGTGAGTATTCTGCAAAGGAGGATGTGTAACTGAGATTGCTGCTGATCTCATCAGCCCTTGGCTGGAGGTGTCATCTCTCTCATCATTTACTGCTGCTGATACAGGACACCACAGGGCTCTCTTCAGGGCCTGGGTGGTTCACTCACTTCCTACAGAGAAACTTTACAGGGGAGGGGGAAAGTGCCCACAAACAAGAGATAAATAAAATTAATAAAAATTAATGTTCAGTTCTAGGAAGATAAATAAAATTAACAAATATTAATGTTCTGTTGTAGTTTTGCCTTGATATATTTTGTCATGCTCTAGGTAGTTGATAGAAACAGATCAGCAAATGAAACCTCCAACAAGATTTCACAAGTGTTGAAATTCACAAAACATTCCAACATTACAAAAATGTTGAATATTTCATAGCAGTATATACAGCTTATCTTCTACTTTTTCTCCTGCTATGATTATTTGGCAGAAAAAGGTTGGAGATGTTTAGTAGAAGAAACTACAGCCCCCTTGAGATTCAAAAGTTGTTTCTGGTTTTGCTGTGAAATCTCTCTCTGGCTAGTCACCCAGGGCAGGTCACTGTTTTTCCATTTTTCAGATAATAATAATACTTACCTGTTTTCAACCATTTCAACCAACTGCAAGAATTTCTAATTTTCCAAGAATAGTTTTGTGTCACTTACTGAAGAATTGTATAAAAGGAAGATAATAAAATTTTAAAAACCCTACCATTTCTGCTTATGTCACTGAAATTATTGCATTTAGGGGGCTTCAGAAGAGTGATACTGTAATTAGAATGTAAAAACTAATGCATGTCATAACTTAAACTCTCCATAAGAGAAATGGGAAGAAATAGAGACATCATGTTTTTAGACAAGTAGTTTGATAATAATATAATAAAAGAAAAAATACTTCTCAATTACATTTTTTGCATGGAAAATTATTTGCATATGTGAGGAAGAGCTACTGACTTAAAAAGCAAAAGGAAGGGTGAATCTTATATTCACTTCACAGAATTACTGAGTTTAATTTCCCTGTAATGTTTTATATTCTTTAAGGACTCTGCTTAGAATTGACTTTCCTGGTACATTATATGAACCACAATGTATTTTCCAAATGGTGAATGCTCTGAATTACTCTTCTGAAAGAAGCAATAATAGCCCAAAAGCTGAAATTGTTCAAAACCTCACAAGACAGCCCAGGCAGTCTTTTAGCAACACAAGTGGTGCTTCCTTTTCCTCCAGGAAAACTCATCTCAGGAATCTCAGGCACCTGCAAGTTCTATACTGAAACATGCTGGACAGGAAAAGGTCTCCAGGGGCTACTAAATGAAAAAAGAAGGGGGGCTTAATGCATAAATTCTAAGAAAATTATTCTTTTAATATTAAGGCAAAATCAACCTAACAGGAAAATTCAAAATGTCAGGTTATGTCCTTTAGGATTTTCAAGGCCATGCCAAGGCAAGGCATGGTGACCTGTGGTCTTGCTTCAGCTGTCAGCCAGCTGGGTTTGGCTCTGGGAGTATCAGCTAAGGAAAGGGCCAGCCTGCCTTTGGGGGAAGGGAGGGGACAGAGACAAAAAAAGTTACATGGTCCCTTGCACTGCAGTATTGCTCTCTCATTCCCCAAAATTTAATTTGAATAACAGTGGCCCCTGAAAATATGTAAATTTGCCACCCTTTTAATGATGGGTTGTATTTTAATATAAGTGTCAGGACATTCAGATTCTAGTGAGGATTCTGGAATATCATCTGGACTTAATTTGACCTTTCTAACATCCAGATTTTATAGAGATAAAATTATGAAAGACAAGAAAACGTACACATACAATAGCAAGGGACTAGAGGTATCCTATGAAATGGAAACAAAACAAAACAAAATTATCATGACCTTGTGACAGTAGGATGCCTGTTACTGCAACAAGTTCAGTTTAAGCTTTATGCAATAAAAAGAATGACAAACCTAAACAATCAAATTCCAGACAGACCAAAAAACAGTCAATCCAGATGAAGGCACTTGCAGCAAGTGTAAACCTGATTATTTTCCAGCATCTGCTAGCCTGGAGCCAAATGTATGTTTGACACTCCCCAGTGAGGACAGAATACTATTTCCATCCATGAAATATCTTTCATTAAATCATTTTTCAGCTACACCTGGTGTATGTACACCTCAGGGCACAAAGAGTCTCTTGTTTGTAACCCCACAGAGCACCTGCCCAACACCCCCAGGCCAGCTGCACTTTTTGTACAGCATTCTCAGGGGGGAGGAGAGAGCTGGGGGTTTCAGCCTGGAGGAGAGGAGGCTTGAGGAACTCCTCACTGTGTCCTTCAGTACCTAGAGCAGACTTAATAAAACAGAGAGAGCAACACTTTACACAGACAGGTAAGGGACAGGGCAAGGAGGAATGGCTTTAAAGTAAGGAAGGAGAGGTTTGGATTGGACTTTAGGAAGCCCAGAGAAGCTGGGGCTGCCCCATCCCTGGGAATGTTCAAGGCCAGGTTGGGTCTGGTCCTGACCAGCCTGGTCTGGTGGGAGGTCCCTGCCTTGGGCAGAGAACTCCATGATCTGTGAGGTCCCTTCTGACCCAAGCCATGGTGTGATTCTATGATCATGTCAGGTGCTGGAGATGGTGTGCTGCCCTTCTCAACACTGCTGTCTTTGAAACCTGCTCTGATTGAACCATTCCTTGCTTGCCCCAGGATGGAGGATGTGCCAGTCACACACTCCAGTGTTTGCAAGAGTGACCAAGCTGTGTGGCACCAGCAAGAAACACACTGGGGTTTTATAACAGTTGTAATGGCTTCCCTGCATTTCTCTTCTGGGCATCATTAATTTCTGCCCTTTACTGCACAGGTAATTCCATGAACTGTCAGCTGAAGTACTCAGTGTCACCTAAACAGTAAATGGGAGAAGTTTCTAACACACAAAAGAGACCCAGAGCAGTTATAAATGTACACCAGCAGTGTGAGAACCTGGTGGAAGAAACTGTATACTCCTTTCCAACCTGCTTTAATATTGGTTTAATAGTCAGAAGAAAAAATTGTTATTTAGGCAAAGTTTATTAGAAGTTTGTATTGAAACTCTGTTTAGGTAATAAAACTTCTCCTTCTGATGGTTAAAGCTATATGAAAGATGACTGAGAAATATTTCCATGCTCTTTTGTTGGCTTCTCACCTGCCAGTGTCACAGATGACTTTCTGGCAAGATGGCATTCAGCTGAAAATCTCCAACTAATGAAAAACATGTACTAGAATCCTGCAACATTTGATAATTTGTACCACTGACAAAAACTTATTTTTCAATTAATATTTAATTTTGGTTTAGCTATCTTGATTTTGAGACTGTTTCTAACTTGCTAGGAAAATGAATAAATTGATCTATCTAGTTTGTCAAACAAGATGCAACTCAATTACATTATTTAAAGTAACTCCAGGGGAAACAATCAAAACTTCTGCAGAATACTTCACCCAACAGAGCAGCATAAAGCAAGATCTGAGAGCACAGACAAGGATATGTTTAAAATGTGATCAAATGGAGGCAGTCTTGAGCCAGGTTTAGACTCATTAGGTTTGGTTGTTGGCAGCACAGCCAGAGTAGCCAAGTGCTCAGCCTGGAGTAACTTCAACTCCATCAATAGATGCTGTATTCACCCAGTTGTTTTGGATAGGTCATGTAATTCACACCCAGCACTGAGATACTGGAGCTACACTCCAAGTTTGTGTGAAGGTCACTGGAGTGACTGCATGAGCTGCAGGCAGGGCAGAGCAGATACTGTTCCATGCCTTGACTCTAAGGAGGGTGAGGTGATCTGAATGCTGTTTGTGTTTGCATTCGTGCTGTGTAACCCTAATGAGTCACTCTGAATGTCCAGTGAGAAATACATTGGAACATGTTGAGTCAGGGACAGCTATAATGAGCCTGTAAAGGGCCATAATTATAGGATTTGCTAATAGGCCTGGGTTATTTTGTCCCTGACAGATCTTTTTGTAGGTCAAGTGCTGATACTGCTGGCAAGTCAAGCACAGATCAAAATATTTTTACTATAATGAATAGCTAGGACTAGGGTATTATCTCAGTTGACTGCAATAGTCACCTGTTTTTTCAGTGAATATTTGTTTCCTTGTTTCTTTTCTTGTAGAAGGACAGCTGTAATAGATTCAGGAGAAAAAAATTCATCTGCTTGGTGGGACCAGTGAGGATGTTAATATGTTACAAGGGATGCAAGAAAAAGAAAGGGGTTCAAGAGCAAATGCACTTACCATTACCACAGGTACTTCATCTATCACAGGCCACTGCGGGTCATATAACTCATAAAACTTATCTCTAGCATCTCAGAAATTGTGTTTGCCTACAACATGCTTGATTTGGATCCCAAATGTGAGTCAGAGGTGAAGGCAGTGGGCTGCTCAGCAGCTCAGCAAACACAGTGTTATGCACCTCACTAGTGCAGAAGGATCCCATGTCAAATCCCACCTGCATTGCCACACTTGCTAAAATCATTCCTCTGAATATTATCTCTGCCTAGTTCTCAGGTAGCTGGTGAACATTTATCAAACTGAACTCAAGATTTTATCTTCTCGTGCTTTAATAGATCATTATTTTCCACTCGTGATAGAAACACTTTCTCTGATGAGTTCAGTAATGGAACAGAAATTTTACAGAAACTCTTTCACTGCCTGGGTCTAGTACCTGCCTTCCAGACTGAAAATTTCAAAAAGGAGATGACTTACAGAGGGTCTTTTAGAAAAGAGAAATGCCATTTCAAATCCTTGGGGAAACCTTCTCAAAACGTGCAATAACTTTTACACAAGACTAGAATGACTACACAAATGTTATGGTATTTATCAAGACAGAGGGGGAAATCTTGAAAAATTTTAGCACTCAGACTAGATCATTATCGATAACCAGTTTCAGACATTTAGCACACAGATGAAATACAAGGATCATAACGTGGAAAAGCTCCCTGCTGAGATATGCACAATGCTGTGCTAGAGAAAGAGAATGTTTTTTCCTTCAGTAGTTTGATAACAGGCTGATAGTTTAGCAGAGCAAATAGTATTCATATGCTGTACCTCCTATAGGACAGGAAGGGTTTTTACTGAAAAACTGCTAATAGCAGTTTTTTATAGGATAATTTAATGGGACATTGTCCAGAAGTCTGTCAGTAGAAAGTTACTAGGAGATGATATAGAAGACAGGAAGATAGAGACAGATGGATGTAGAAATCAACTTTCTTTAAAAATTGGCTACTAAGAAGCCATGTTCTGACCACAAATGGACTCTGGAACTTGTATGTGTAATCAAGTATTCAAGCAGGACATCCATTATTCAAGAATTGACAAATGTATCTGAAAAAATAAATCTGTTTTTCTTCATTTACAAATTCATTACAAAGACCTGTCTGCACAGAAATACATTTCTTCTTTTCAAATCTAAGTAATAGTTGGTAAATTAACATGTGGACTGGAAATAAATTAATGAAAATTAGCTAAAAGTTATCTTTACTTGAGTTGGAAATAATGCTTCTTTACAAAGCGAGATACAGAAAGTGCTTTCAGAGAGAATGAGAAGGCACTGCAACCTTATAACAGATGGCATGCCACTCACCAAAATAAAAACCATCACAGTCCAGTTTCATCATCTCAATTGTACTAAGTTGTCATACACACAGACAGAAAATTGTGGTTCCATCTTTTTGTTAAGAAACATGTTAATGTCAGGTGGTTTGGGGTGTGGCCTCTGCACAGCAGCTGAGGCTCTGTAAAGGGAGGCACCACAGCCCATGGAGTCATTGTCCTGTACCCCTGAAGAACAGGAGTTAAATACTAGATAAAAACCCAAGGAAGAGAAATTTGTATGACAAAGTGCTGGTACCCTTGGAACAAGATGTAGCAATACATACAGGGCAAGTAGATACTAGATATCAGCTACATTATTTGTGATTGCAACAATCATAAATAGGATAGGAGAAATGGTGAAATACATATATCTGTCTTTCTGATGCAGCATAAAACTGACATCTTGCCCATTTCTTGACATTAAAGATTTTTCTGCTAAGTCTGCATTGCTGTTGTTTTCAGAGAAAAAGGGTTATTTTTCACGGTGCAAAATGGTGAATTTCATGAAGTAACACTGCATTTCATAAACAGATATCTTAAGAGACAATGTCAACCAAATAATGCTTTATAAGGCACTAGAAATGATTCACTGCATGTCTCAAAAACAACTTTTATTCACTTTTAGCTTACTAAAATGTTACTTCTCTCTATGAAGTTGAGTGGCTGCAAATGTAGGTCAGGATTTCTTTGCCCTACTTTTTCCATTCTCATTAACATTTCTGAATGGATTAGACTCCTTCCAGTGGTTCAGGACTCTTCCATGGGAAAGAGATTACAAAGATCAACAAGGAGATGATGAACAATAAAAAATCAGACTCTTCCTCCTTAAGGAAAATTATATTATTTTCTCTCAAAGACATCAGATCCCTTCAAACCAAGCTATCTCCTCCACTCTCATCCATTCTTTTAAAATGCAAATTCCCAATATATCTGTATTTCCATGCATGTGTTTAGATAAAGGGTCATAGGCAACTCAGTAAAGTTGAGGTCCACGAAGATTATTTGGGACAACTGAAAGCTCTAAGCTTTGATACTCAGCTGTAAGTGTGACAGTCTGCAATTGCACTGAGGGAAGGGGATGAGATAGACCTGACATGAACAAAAGGAGTCAGAGTTTGTAGAAATAACAAGAGGGATCTGTGTCCTTTACAAGAGATTCACTTCTTGATCTGACAATTGAATTTTGATGTTTTCTTGTTTCCTCTTTCTGATATTGACTCACAGAAGGTATGCCAGCCCCTGATGGCAGCATCTATGCTGCTCCCCTCTGCTTGCCACCTTAGGTCTGCCCAGCGTGGTATGCTCCAGGTACTGATGGACCACAGTGAGAGATTTCCACAGAAAGGACTGACCATTTACTTATTCTGTGATCCAGGAAACAGGATGCAAAGAGGTATTTCAAAAGGAAGTGATGATTGAAAAGTTGAGCATTCAGAATGTGAGAACTTGCAGGTTTAGTGTGATCTATGCAGCCTTATCTCTCCTTGCTCTTCCAGCTGTGATTGCACTATTTGGAATATAAAATCCTAATTTCTGTTGCTGAATGCACGGCTGAAATTATCCAGAACAGACATGAGTTCCTCTGAAAATTACTTAAGTCTGCATAGGCAAAGTCTGATCTCGGTGAAACATCAACCATTTGCAGGAGAATTTAAATTATGCTGGAAATGCTTTGCTGAAGAAAGGGAATGGTATCCTAGAATAGATAAGTTAATAAGTTGATAGATAAGTTAATATAATTGAACTTCTGCCTTGCTACAGAACTTCTATACAATGCTAAGCACTACATTTAAATCTGACTTTTATTAATTGCTTACACAAAGGATTTTCCATGTTATGGTTTTCAAATCACATTCAAAAATTTTGTTTTTGCAAAGCAATGAGCAAGTAATATTACTAACTACGCTAAAATTATTGGGCAAGTGTCCTCTCTGGTACGTACAAAGCAAATGCAGATTCTGCATGTGTGTGATCTTTGAGATCTCAGTTGTGAAGTGAGGTGAATCCTCACTTTATAGAATCATCCTGAGAGTTAATTTGTTAATATTTGTGAGGGAGCAGCCATAAGAGTGAGAATAACCATAAACAGTCTGGTCAGAAAATTAACAAATCTGTATTTAACCCAGAGTTGGAATCTTGAGGGAGAAATAATGCTGAGAGCCCTACCTGGGTCAGATAAATGCACAGGTTTGATTAGTGATCAGGGAGTGAACACCAGCTTCCTCTGTGCTGGGGTGAGACAGGCCCACGGTGAATGTAGTCAGTTTGTAATGCAAATCTCCATTTTGGTGTTTCCTAATTTTCTACATTTTCTTGTGACCTTTTCCTTTCATTTGTAATACACTACTCATTGCCTACTCACTGCTTCAGTTTTGCTGATGTGGGGCTAAGAAGTTTTTTCAATATTTTCTCCATACAGTAAATATTATCAGAAACTTGTGTCAAATACTTAAAATCCTAGTGTTCTAGAGAATTACAGAATTACAAAGAATTACAGAATTGTTTTTTTAAACGCTCTAAAAATCCGAAGTACAAAGTAGTTAAAATCCTTGTCAGAAAATTAAGAAGAATGGCTGGAGGGCTGTGCTCTGGATCTCCGATAGCAAAAATGAGTTCCAGACTGCTTCTCCACCTGTGTTAGTATTTTGTATGGAAAAACAAACTGCTTGCAAAAATGTAAAGGGAAGCAGGAAATCTGGAGCCCAAAATACAGCAACATACACAGACCCTTGCTTTATAATTGTGTGCACTGTAGACCATCTGTCTGGCGGTTAAATACACTCCCATTTAAATGAGCAAGTACGTTTAATGGGCAAAATATTAAGATCACTGAGGGGTGAAGTTTTTTATTTGCAGTGTGCAAATGCCAGAGTGGAACCACTTGTACATTCTCAATACTATACACCCTTAAAATAACTAAGAAAAATTGCTACTTACCTGCTGCATACCAAAAACTTGCAAATTTTTTTAAGCAAATCATTACAAACTGGAATTGAAAGCCTGATGGTCTCATGGCCTCCATTCCAGAAGTATAAATCAGGCTACAGCTCAGCTACTGCTGTTGTGAACTCTTTAAATACATAGAAAGTGAAAAATATTGGAAGGAATGGTTTAATGACTTTACTTGAAGTATTCATTGTCATTTCAATCATCTTTTAAATAAGACAGGACTGGAGGGATCTTCCCTAAACACCTTAACTAATAAGTTGTCAGTGTTTAAACAACAATTACTGTACAAAAATGAAAATTAGCTGATGTGATCAAGCCATATGGCTAATATAATTGATTTGTTCAGATTTTTAAAAATTATGAAAACAAAGCCAGAGCAGCAGCATAATGTAATTTACAAATTTAACTAGAGGTGATATGGTCTATTTAGTTCAACAACAAATAACGTCTTCCTGCTGTTTTAAATGAAGTAAAATGATGGAGGTACGACTTTGGATCCTAAATAGACCTGACCTGGAAAAACGAATTTCAAAAGGCTCGGGCCAGCAAAGTCCCTGGGTGGTAACCAGAGCGAGTTTGGATAAGGGGGCTCAGGAGCGAGCGGGGTTTGGAGCAGCAGCCTGGGTGCCCCGGGGCCGCGGTCGGTGCCAGTCCCCGCCCGTCCGGGCCCCGCGGGTCCCCCCGGGTGTATCCCGCTCTTCGAAAGAGGCAGCTCCCGAACGGGACGAGGCTGTGGTCACGAAGAGGTACCCAAAAGGCTCAGGATCGGGATTCTGAGTGCTTTTCCAATGCTCCTGAAACTTGGATTCGATCCGTAATTTTTAAGACTCGGTCACTGTCAAAGGGAACCGATATTTCCCCTCTTGATTGACTCGCACTCAGCAAAACAGAGGGAAGCCATAATAAATCTGCACTGGAAAATGTATTTGTTTGTGTTTCTCTACTCTGAAGTTTTTCAGAGCCTTTCTTAGTTACCTTGAGGATGGTTTTTTTTTTCCTTTGCCTGATTACTGCTGTGTGGAGGCTTCTCGATACTGTGTGAGAAAGGAAATGTTGAGTCCGGACTAGCAAAGAAATGGAAGTTTGGGAAAGGGAAAGCTTTGTTTTCCTGACAAGTAGACTTCCTGACAGTAGACTGCAAAGGCTGAGTGTGCTGGCTGGTGTGTGCAGTAGGGGAGTTTTATCCCTCTCAGAAACACACAACAAGCACCCTAGAAATGTCTTTGCTCTATAGCAAATACTCCGAAATCATTTTATGCTTAGAATCAGCTTGATTATTTTCTCGTACAAAAACTGCTCTGGTCCTGACGCCCACCTCACGCTAGAGTATAATGCCATGAGAATGTAAAAGCCTCATTTGCATAGTCCAGAAACTGTAGGCACAGCTTAACTGAGCACTCCTCTGATGTTCTTTCCCGTCGCTAATAAGTAAAAGTCTCATTAAGGTGCTCTGAATCGAGTTTTAATAATGTGTTAATAATCTCTGGCCACTGGTTCGCAAAGAAAGGCTCTGAAGCAGCTGGCGCGTTTGGAAGGAAGTGCATCGCGGCGCGGGCAGGGCTGGGCGGGAGCTCCCACGGGCACGGCAGGGAGGCACCGCGGGCGCGGCACCCCGACCGCACCGGGAGGGCAGGGCGGCCGGAACTGCCTGCGGTGTTACACCCCGGCAGGGCGGAGTGAGACTGACTGATTGATTGATTGATTGATTGATTGATTTTAAAAAGTACTCCAGACCAGAATCTGTCCCTCACATCATTTTATAAAGAAAACAATGGAGATTGTATTGTTTTCTACCCTGTCGTGAGAGTCCTTGGTGAAAGCAGAAAGTGGGAGTGGGAGACCCGAGCCTCGCTTGCCCCTGCGGGCACCACAGACCCCCGGCACCAGAGGCCGACCCTCATGAGAACCTGTGCGAGGATGAATCTTTAGCTGAAAAGATCATCCATGATTCATGATTTATCAGAAATTCAGCTTCACTCTGTCAGAGCAAACAGGCCACACAAGGCCTTCAGAGATTGCTTTTCTACTTGTAATATTGACTTCCTTACTGCGTCTCCTTGGCTCGTTACTATTATCATCTGGGTTTAAATTTCTCTTCTTAAACAGTGTAATCTTTCTTCGGTTGTGCATCCTGGAGTAAAACAACGGGCATCATTTTCACATCAAAGAACTGTCAGTTCCCCTTATGAATTGCCGCCCCTCGCACCCTCTCTAAAACACCACCCTTGACACCCGAGCATGCGGAGCACGGCAGAGATATATGGTTGTAATCACAGCCCATATAATTGAGTGTTGTGCCAGAGAGGCGCAGCGCAAGGCGCCTCCTCGGAGCGGGGCGGAGTGGACACCCGTCCTAGCCCGGAGGGGCAGGGACACACACCGGAGCGAGCCGAGCTGCCGGGCCCGAGCTGCCGTCGAAAATCGAGTCCGAGGAGCCGCGCCAGGCTGCGCGATGCCAAGAGAAGCCAGTCCACCCGGGGGGCGCGGGACCCCGCTCTCGGCTGCCGCCGCCTCCCCGGGCTCCCCACTCTTCGCTCGCCGCTGCCTGCCCCTTCCCGGAGGGCTCTGCTCGGCCCAAGCCTCTGCCCTGCTCCGGTCGAGCTCCCCGGGCCGGCCCCCAGCAGGTGCGGGGCGCGTCGAGCTCCTGGGGCCGAGCCGCTGCTCCCCCCGGGACTGCCGGGCTCCGTCTCGCCGTCTCTTCGCTCAGACAGAAGCTTTACAAAGTTTCTCCCGATACTTTACCCCTGTTCCCCGAGCGTGGGGAGCCGGCTGGAGCCGCCGTACATCCTGCAGCGCTCCCTGCTCCTTGCCCGCTCCCTCCGCCCCTCTCCGGCTTCCTCTCACCGGCCTGCGGGACAGGGGCAGGGCTGCGGTGCTGTCCCCTCCTTGCTATTCCCTGTGCTGTCCCAGGGCT